>NW_006921681.1:1236805-1252636 GCF_000298275.1 Orycteropus afer afer
GAAGTGTCTATTCATGTCTTCTGCCCATTTTTTAATTGGATTGTTTGTCTTTTTGTTATTGAGGTGTTGGAGTGTTCTATATTCAGTAAGATTTTACTTGCATGTGATATTAATGATACTGTTTGATAATTTCCACATTCTGTGGGATCACTTTTCTTTGGAATGGGTACAAATATGGACCTCTTCCAGTCAGTTGGCCAAGCAGCTATCTTCCAAATCTCTTGGCACAGCTGAATGAGTGCCTCCAGTGGGGCATCCGTTTGTTGAAATATCTCAATGAGTATTCTGTCAATTCTTGGAGCCTTGTTCTTCACCAATTCCTTCAGTGCAGCCTCAATTTCTTCCTTTAATACCACTGGTTTTTGATCATATGCTACCTCCTGAAATGGATGAACATCGGTCAATACTTTTTGGTACAGTGACTGTGTATTACATTATAATAATTGGCTTTTTTATCTTTTCGAGCTGCTCTTTAAAATCTTCTGTTCAGCTCTTTTGTCTTGCCATTTCTTCCATTTGCTTTAGCTACTCTCCATTCAAGCAAGTTTCAGAGTGTCTTCTGACATCCACTGTGGTCTTCTTTTCCTTTCCTGTCTTTTTAATGACTTCTTGCTTTCTTCATGTATGATGTTGTTGATGTCATCCCACAACTCCTCTGTTTATCAGTCACTGGTGTTCAATGCATCAAATCTATTATTTAGATGGTCTCTAAATTCAGGAGAGATATAATCAAGGTCATATTTTGGCTCTCATGGAGTTTTTTAAATTGTCTTCAACTTCAACTTCAATTTGCATAGGAGTAGTTGATGGTCTGTTCCACAATCAGCTCCTGGCCTTGCTTTGGCTGAAAATATCGAGCTTCTCCATTGCCTCTTGCCACAGATGTAGTCAACCTGATTCCTGTGTACTTCATCTGGCGAAGTCCACATGTATAGCTGCTGTTTGTGTTGTTGAAAAAAGGTATTTGCAATGAATAAGTCATTGGTCTTGCAAAATTCTATCGTGAGTTCCCTAGCATTATTTCTATCACCAAGGCCATATTTTCCAACTACCAGTGACTGTTCTTTGTTTCCAACTTTTACATTCCAATCACTAGTGATAATCAACACATCTTGATTGCATGTTTGGTGAATTTCAGACTGCAAAAGTTGGTAGAAATCTTCAATTTCCTCGTCTCTGGCTTTGGTGGTTGGTGTGTAAATTGTCTGGCATTATGTGCCATCAAGTCAGACCTGACTCATAGCGACCCCTCCTTGGGTTTCCAAGGCGGTATCAATATGCAAGTAGATTGCCCAACCTTCCTTCCAAGGAGTGGCTGGTGGGTTTGAACCTACAGCCTTCTGGTTAGCAGTCAAGTGTAAATATTATCCTATCACTGATAGCACTGTACATCAGGATAGATCTTGAAACATTCTTTGTGATAATGAACACCATGTCATTCCTCTTCAATTTGTCACTCCCAGCATAGTAGATCATATGGTTGTCTGATTCAAAATGGCCAAAACCAGTCCATTTCAGCTCACTAATGCCTAGGATAATGCCTAATCTTTATGTGTTGCATTTCATTTTGACAACTTCCAATTTTCCTGGATTCATATTTCATACATATCAAGTTCAGATTATTAATGGATGTCTGCAGCTGTTTCTTCTCATTCTGAGTCATGCCACATCAGCAACTGGAGGTCCCAAAAGCTTTACTCCATCCATATCATTAAGGTTGGTTCTAGTCTGAGGCAGCTCCTCCCCAGTCATATTTTGAGTGTCTTCCAATCTGAGGGGCTCATCTTCTGGCACTATATAACACAATGTTCTAGGGCTATTCGTAGAGTTTTCCTGTAATATATCAGACAATGTTTCACTGCTATTCATAAGGTAAATATGAATTAGCCAATTCTTTGAGAAGTGGATGGCCTCTTCCTTCTTCCAAGTCTGTCTTAGTCTGGAAGCTCTGCTGAAATCTGTCCACCATCGTAACACCACTGGCATTTGCAACACTGGTGGCATAGCCTCCAGCCTCATAGCAACATGTAATAACATACATACATATATATATATATATATACACACACACACACACACACATATATACACACACATATACATATACATACATACATATATATATATGTTTTAATGGAAATGACTTGTTTCCCGCATGCAACACACCAAGGTCATCTCTGCACAATGGAACATCTGGATGTGCCTTCTTCTCTTTAATCGCTGCAAAGGAGTCCCTGCATTCATAGTACTCATAGCGCCAGCACTGCTCTTGGCACTGGGGTGCAGGGAGAACGGGTCAGAGCATCTGCACTTGGGGCCAGCGTTCCACTGGGGGGACAGGTGACAAATGGATAAGCAGGCCAATGCCATATACTACTCCATGCTCTGAAGAAGGCAAAGTGTGGAAACAGGGTAGGCAGAACTCTAGATAAGGGGTGAAGGGCAGCTCTCATGAGAGGTGACACTGGAGCTGAGACCTACATGACCAGGAGTCGACTAGAGGAAGTGGAGGGAGCGTGGGTGTTCCTAGGCCAAGCGGGGAGCAAGGTGGAGGCCTGGAGGGAAGCTTCCAGGCACTGGAGGAACAAAGAGGGGCTGTGTGGGCTGCACGACTGCAGAGGTGGGGGGACTGCAACATGGCAGAGAGGTCTGCAGGACCCAGCCCGGGGCCTTTTGGGGCAGGCTGAGGACACCTCTCAGCAGCTGGGGGTCAGAGAACAAATGCAGAGTCCCTCACTCGCTCTTTTTTGCAGGGGAGGGAGTGAGTCAAATTACTTGTAACTCCACCTCCACCAACGTTACTGAGCACCTACATACCACACCATGCTGTGGAGCTTCACATCACTATACCCTCATATCCACTTCCTGTTCTGAAAAGAACTCACACTGTGGTATATATGAGCTTTCTTCTGACAAGCCTCTTCAGGGGCTCCAAAAGTACCCAGGGGCAAACTATTCCTTCTGTGTGAGCCCTCGCTCCTCAGTGCCCACATTGCAGTGTTGCTGTGATCTTTAGCAAGAGGCGTTTGTGTTCCCCATAATCCAGACACCAACAGAACGGGGGAAAGTAACAGCTCCTCTCTTGCTATGTCCCAACACAGAAGTTTCCAGAAGTTTTAAGCCCAGTAAGACTGGCAAGGCCTCATGTCTGCCCTTCCCAAGCTGGTGGCCACTTATGATCTAACTCGTAAAACTTAAGATAGCAGAGGAGAGTGAATGCTTACTGCATGAAAGCACATTCTCCTTTATAATCACACAATCCCGTGAGGTAAGTTCTGTGTTTCTATTTTACAGGTGAGGAGCCCTAGGAGGTAGATGATGAGTGAATTTGGCTGGGGTGCAGAAAGTGTAGCCAGAGCCAAGCAGGCTCTAGCTTAATTAACTGTTGGTGCCATGCAGGGTGGGGGGATGTGACCAAGGTTGCAGCTGCTCCTGCTGGTTCCCAGGACCTGGCCGAGCAGCCAGCAGGGCGAGCATTCCACAAAGACTGGGTGATCTAAAAGTTCCAAGCACAGGCCACGAGTATGAGTAGCCCCCAACTTATGACAAATTCGAGTTACTTATGCCCCCCCTTTTTTGTACATCTTATCATTAGCACTATGTACTATAAGGCTGCAGAGCATAATTTGCTGGCGTTATTCTCAGATGTTCACTCACAGATGTTCAATTTTATGACTTACTGTTCAAAACACTGTTTAATAGATTTAGTTTTCTAAACCAATCAGGGGCTTCAGATGCTTGAAAATGTGGACCCAAATGCTGATCACTTTGTTAAAGGCAACAGGCAGATTTGGGAAGTAGTGTGATGCTACTGTGAAATATAGGTAGAAAAGAAAACGACCATACAGATAACTCTCACTATTTTCTGACTAGAAACGTCAGCCCCATGCTGTTGTTAGGTGCCGTTGAGTCAATCTGACTCACAGTGACTCTATACACAACAGAACAAAATTTCTCTTTGAACCTATTGCTGCAGCCAGTGTTGCTCCATCCCACTGAAGGTCTTCCTCTTTTTTGCTGACCCCCTTTGTCAAGCATGATGTCCTTCTCCAGGGACTGATCCCTCCTGATAACATGACAGAAGTACATGAGAAAGTAGTCTCACCATCTTCACTTCTAAGGAGCAGAAATTCTGGCTGTACTTCTTCCAAGATATATTTATTCGTTCTTCTGGCAACCCATGGTATATTCTTCACCAATACCACAAGTCAAAGGCGTCAGTTCTTCAGTCTTCCTTACTCATTGTCCAGCTTTCACACACATATAAGGCGACTGAAAATACCATGGCTTGTGTCAGGCACACCTTAGTCCTCAAATTGACATCTTGGCTTTTTAACACTTTAAAGAGGCCTTCTGCAGCAGATTTTCCCAATCAATATATATCATTTGATTTCTTGACTGCTGCTTCCATGGACACTGATTGTGTATCTAAGTGAAATTAAATCCCTGACAACTTAAATCTTTTCTCCATTTACCATGATGTTGCTTACTGGTCCAATTGTGAGGATTTTCATTTTCTTTATGTTGAGGTATAATCCATACTGAAGGCTGTAGGCTTTGACCTTCATCAGTAAGTTCTTTAGGTCCTCTTTGCTTTCAGAAAGCAAAGTTGTGTCATGTACACATTACACATTGTTAATAAGCCTTCTTCCAATACTGATGTTGTTGCATTCTTCTTTATGTAGTCCAGCTTCTCAGATTTGCTCAGCATACAGATTGAATAAGTATGATGAAAGGACACAACCTTGACACATACCTTTCCTCATTTTCAACCACACAACATCCCCTTGCTCTGTTAAAACGACTGATTCTTGCTTAATGTACAGGTTCCACATGAGCACAATTAAGTGTTCTGGAATTCCCATTCTTCTCAATGTTATACATAATTTCTTATGATCCACACTGTAACATCTTTGTATAGTCAATAAAACACAGGTAAACATCTTTCTGATAGTCTCTGCGTTCAGTCACAATCCATCTAACATGAATAATATCTCTTGTCCCATGTTCTCTTCTGAATCTGGCAGTTTCTTGTCGATATACTGCTGCAATTGTTTTTGAATTGTCTGCAGCAAAATTTTACTTACTTGCATGTGATATTAATGATATTGTTCAATAATTTCTGCATTCTGTTGGATCACCTTTATTTGGAAGGGGCATAAATATGGATCTCTTCCAGTCAGTTGGCCAGATAGCTGCCTTCCAAATTTCTTGCCATAGATGAGGGAGCACTTCCAGTGTTACATGTGTTCGTTGAAACATCTCAATAAGTATTCTGTCAATTCCTGGAGCCTTGTTTTTCACCAATGCCTTCAGTGCAACTTGGACTTCTTCCTTCAATACCATTGGTTCTTGATCATATGCTACTTCCTGAAATAGCCGAATGTCGAGCAATTCTCTTTGGTACAGTGACTGTGTATCCCTTCCTTCTTCCTTTGATGGGTCCTGTGTCGTTCCATATTTTGCCCATAGACTCCTTCAATACTGCAATTCAAGGCTTGAATCTTTTCTTCAGTTTTTCCCTCTTGAGAAATGCCGAGTGTGTTCTTCCCTTTTGGTTTTCTAACTCTAGGTCTCTGTACATTTCATTACAATAGTTTACTTTGTCTCCCTGAGCCACCCTTTGAAATCTGTTCAGCTATTTTACTTCATCATTTCTTCTACTCACTTTAGCTATTCTATATTCAAGAGAAAGTTTCAGAGTCTCTTCTGACATCCATTTTGGTCTTTTCTTCCTTTCTTGTCTTTTTAATAACCTTCTGCCTTTGGTCATTAGTGTTCAGTGCATCAAATCTATTCTTGAGATGGGCTCTAAACTTAGGTAGGATATACTCAAGGCTCTTGTAGACTTGTTTTCATATTTTTCAGCTTCAACTTGAACTTGCATGTGAGGGACTGATGGTCTGTTCCACAGTCATCCTTGGCCTCATTCTGATTAATGATATTGAGCTTCTTCACTGCCTCTTTCCACAGATGTAGACATACCCATACCCAGGGATAATTTTGATAATCCAGAACCTTCCACAAGTGGAGTTATTATCGCAACTGACAAAATGCCAATGTCATCCAAATCTTCTTCATCATCAGAGTAAATTTTTATGATTTATGTATTTTTAATGTATGTATGCATGTATTATAATGTATCAGTAAGTTTATATGTAATGTTTCCAACCCCCAAAGACAAAGAAAGATCAGATTGATAAAAGTACTTATAATAAAAGGCAATAATGGGGGGAAAAAAAAGTATTCCACTTCCATCAGAACTAATGATAGAGTCTCCAGAACAGAACCTTATGGTGGTTGGAGACTATCTGCATTTATATTCCCTAGGAGCTCTGCTGGGAGCTCTGGTAGCGTAGTGCCTAAGGCACGTGACTGCTAATCAGAAGGCTGGCAGTTCAAACCCACCAGCCGCTCCTCAGGAGGAAGACTGGGCAACCTACTTCCATAGTGATACTGCCTCAGAAACCCAAGGAGGGGTCACTATGAGTTGAATCCAACTCGACGGCAATGAGGTTTTTTTTTTTTTTTTTTAAGGAGCTCTGCTGGTTTAGTGGATAAGGCATTTGGCTGCTAACCAGAAAGTCAAGGGTTCAAACCCACCAGCTGCTCTGCGGAAGGAAGATGGGGGTATCTATTTCTGTAAAGATTTACAGCCTCAGAAACCCAATGGGGATCACTATGAGTCAAATTCAACTCAATGGCAGTGAGTTTGGTTTTCTTGGTTTATGAGGATCTCTGAGTTTTGGGAACCTCACACTCCTTCTGGTCTCTGAAGAGACCTACTGACCCTGCCTCAGGGGCTTGAAAGGGTAGGGTGGCCCCATCCCTGGGAAGCAGCCTTGGGAGTATTTTGATTAGCATCTGCCTCAAGACACCATCTTCTCTGCCTTGCTCCCAAAGGCACTGGGTGTGGCACTGGGAAACTATGTGAACAGCAGGTTCTGAAGTAGAGTCCAAAAAAACAGCTCTGGGCCCTTGGTTCAAATTCCAGCTATGCCACCTCTCAGCTCTGGAGCCTTGGGGTAGTGACCTAACCTCTCTATGTCTCAACTCCTGGTCCATGAAACAGAGATGATAAATGGTCCCCATGGCCTAAGGCATTTGACTGCTAACCAGAAGGTTGGTGGTTCAAACTTACCAGCACTCCACGGAAGGAAGACTGGACAATCTACTTCCATAAAGATTTACTGCCTCAGAAACCCAAAGGTTTGAATCGCTTTGAGTCAGAATCAACTCAATGGCAGGCTTTTTGTTGTTTGTTTTTTTAAATGGGTGTTGCAGGGATGTGGGGCAGGGTCTGGGGGTGGAGGATAGCAAATATGTGTAAAGTGTCCTGGGAGAGATGTAATACCACGAGAGGGGTGGCAGCTGTCTGCTCATGGACAAGTGGACAAATGTGAAATGCGTAGAATGGTGGCTGGCACCCAGGAAGAACCCAGGAAGGGTAGGCAGTTAAGACCATCATGTTTGAGCCACACCTGCTCCTGTGCCTACCCCACTGCCCCCTGCTGCTACCGCTGATAGCTCTGTGTGACCTCTAGGAAGCCACACAACTCCTCTAGCCTTCAATTTCCTCACCTGTAAAACAGGGTTAATAGAGAATTGCTGGAAAGATGAAGGAATGTGAGGCACTCAGAGCTGTCACTGGCACAACTATAGCGCTCAATTAAAGGAAGTGCATCACAGGATTACCAGAGTGTGTTTCAGGCGCTCAGCAAATACTCACCGAGGACCCTCATGTGACAGAGGCTGGGTATCCAGCAAAGTCCTTGCCCTCGTGGTGCTGACACTCTTGTGGAGGAAGCAGGCAATAGGATAAACTGGTAAAATGAATGGAGTGAAGTAGCAGTGCATGTGGGTATGCATGCCACAGAGAAGAGAAGCTGAGAACGCTGAAGGGAGCTGGGTCATCAGAGCCTTGAAGGAGGTGAGGGTAAGCCATGTGGACATCGAGGGGATGAGCATCCATGCAGAGGGAATAGCCAGTGCAAAAACCCTTAGGCAGGAGCCTGCCAGGCAAGTACAAGGAGCAGCAAGGCTTAGGCGGTGTAGTGTGGGCGGAGGGAGTGATGAAAGGAACAGACATAGGTGATGAGGTCCCAGGGCCAGCAGCAAGGAGAGGTAGGGACAGAGACCTGTGGAGACTCTGGCTTCTGTTGAGAGTAAGACAAAAGCCATGGGGGGGCTCTGAGCAGCAGAGCGACATGACAGACTTCACATGTACGGGGTCCCTCTGGCTGCTTGTAGATCAGGCTAAGGTGGGCCAGCAGGGACCCTGTTAGAGGCTGCTACAGCCATCTAGGCAAGAAGCAACCAGGTGGAGGACCGCAGGGAGGGGTCAGATCGGGAGCTATCTGGAAGGCACAGCCAACAGGATTTGCTGCCAGTGTCCACAGGTATAAGAAAAGGAGAGGGGACACCGGCAGCTCCAGCTTTTGAGAGTGAGTAACTGGAGGCTGCAAAGGACATTTATGGAGAACAGGGAAACTTTGGGAGTCTGGGGGGCAAGACCAGGAGCTTGCTTTTTTGGATATATCAAGGCTGTGAAGCCGATTAGGACTCTAGGTGGAGCTCGGGCAGCAGGCCTGGCTACAGAAGACCTGGACTGCCATTGTGGTATTAAAAGACACAAGCTGAGCAAGTGTGGACAGGGGGCGCCCCTGCCCTGGGACCCAGCAAAAGCCCTTCTCCGGAGTATCAGTCTCCCAGGCCAGCACCAGCCAACTGAGATTGGAGGGTTGTGACCCCCACTCCCTGGGATGCCAGGGGCTCACAGCCCCCTCCTGAGTCTGGGCCTTCAAGAGCTCTCTCTATGGAACTAGCAGCCCTGGAGCATCTCCCAAGCAAAATGAATGACCCCTTCTGTATCCCCAGGCTCAGAGCAGTGCCTCAGAGCCAGGCTCTTAGCCAGGTTCTAGATTTGTAGCTCAGGCCTTCTGCCTGCCTCCTGAGGAACTCGGACATAATTCATCTCCCTGCCCCAGCTTCCACATCTGTTCAATTGGATGATAAAAGTAACCACACCCATCCAGCTGGGGACATGACCATGTACTGTGTCAGTTCTTCAATGTGTCTGTCCACTGAGCTGCTATTAAGGGTGATGGAAAATTTGGAAATGAATGGTGGTGTACAACATGATGAATGCAATCATTACTGAATTGTATATACAGGAAATGTCAAGATGGCAAATGTTTGGTTATACAGGTACTCCTCACTTACGACATATTCAAGTTACAACATATCACATTTACGACTGTCCACACTGGGTGTTTCTAATCCATCTTATCCTATCACTAGTATTATGTTGCAGCACATGATTTACGGATGTTACCCTGTTTCTGTACCTCTCATCGTTAGTAATATGCTGCAACATGCAATTTGTTGATGTTATTCTCAGATGTTCACTTGCAGATGTTCAATTTTTTGATTTGTTGTTCAAAACACTGCTGGATTTATAAAGATACTGATAATAAAAGGCAACAGTAATGAAAATAAAAACAAAACAAAAAAAAAGGGTATTTGACTTACAATGGGGTTGTTGGAACAGAAGCCTGTTGTGAGTCAGGGACTACCTGTGTATATATTTACTACAATACGTTAAAAACAATAATAATGATAACCACACCCACCTCTTAGGGGCAATGCAAGAGTTACACTAGCTAAAGCACTTCAGAGCTTTGCAAAACACTAAATGCTTAGTAAACGCAGCAATTGTAGCTTATTGTTAAGGGTCTCTTCACTCACCTCCCACACCTCTTCTCTTCCCTCACTTCCCAGTCCTGGAGCTTGTCCTTCCCACCGTCCATCCTCCCTTGCCAGACCTTCTTGGACCCTGGCCATCCTCTTGGATAGCCAGCCTTCTCTTGCTAGCCCAGCCTCTAGGGCTCCAGCCCATCCTCCCCACAGCCACTAGAGGGTGCTTTCTGAATGCAACTGGGTTCTCAGGAGACCTTCAACTGTACCGCGTTTCCATAGAATAAAATTCACACTCTGGTGTGGTAGGTGAGCCCTTCTTTCACAGGATGGTCCCAATCTAATCCATGCCCTTCACCCATGCTCACCTATACACACTAACCCAGGCTTGGCTCACTCAACACTCTCATCCATGCACATGCACACACATGCACACACTCTAAACTGGGATCCCCACAGGTGAGTTAACTGGGGCCCACAGGTACACAAAAGCTGTAGGCAGCAGCAAGACAGACAGACAGACTGTTCCCTAGCACCCACATGCTGGCCCTCTCTCCCTGCAGCCTTCAGAGGACATGTCAGATCCCACAAGGCTGGAGAAACAGCAGGAGATGACAGGGTGACAGCTGTGCAGCAGCCCTGAAGTTCTGAAAACAGAAAGCCATCACCTTAGCCTGTGCCAGACACTGCTCTGCATATGAGTGGGCATACCACTGAGGGCTCCATCAGGGGCACCTTTGTGCCAGGGCCTGCTGGGTCTTATGGCTGAGGATGCTGAGCGCAGAAGACACTTGCCCAAGGCATACAGCTGGGGCAGAGGTAGTAGTGCCCACGTTGCTGCCCTTGACTGTCACTGCCACTCACACGGGCATGGAAAAGCTTCTGATCAGAGTCAAGAGCCAGTGAGACCTCAAGACGTGGGATTCAGGAAACTAAAACTCCTCTGGAATGGAGAGAAGAGGTGCTAAAAAGACAGCTGTAGGCTGGCTCTCAGCTGTCTTCAAGTGGCCTCCCCCTCTTCCTTAATGAAGCCAAAAGCAAAGTCAACCAAGGGGACCTGTTCAGGGTCTGACTGGGCCAGGACTTCCTGATGCCCCAAGGCTCCAGGCGAGGGCCCTAAAAGACTCCCTTCCTGACCCAACACTGGGTCAGGATTTGCTCGTACAGGTGTTGTGCACACAGGGAATTCCTCCAGGCCTCCTAGGGTTTGGAATTTTCTGCTGATCCCAGCCCCATTTGGGGGAGAAGGGACACCCAGACACTTACCCCATTCTGGCTGTTACAATGGCGGGTGCTGATGATGGCCCCTGCTTCCTCGATCATCTTCAGGATGGTCCCTCCATGGACATTGCCAGCAACATTGGCGTCATCTGGCCGCATGATCCTAGGGGAGAGGAGAGGGCACAGGGTGAAGTAAAGCCTCCATGAGAAGGACATCACTCATGCACTAATGCCAGTCCCAGAGAAAGGGAGACAGTCCCTGGGAGGGCTCGATGATCCCAAGGAAGAAAAAGGAATTTTCCACCAATTTGGGCTCTCCCTAGATGGGGAGTTCATCAGGCAAGGACAGAACATGGTAGGCCAGGGAGAATTCCACAGGCCCAGCTTCCTTGGGATGGAGAAGGCAATAGAGGGGGGACCACCGCTTCCCCTGCCCCAGTCACAGACCTGACCTGGCCCCTGGAGAGAATCCTGCCCTGGCTAGGAAGAGCCCATAGCTAAGGCCTTTGGTAAAGCCACCAAGCCCAGGTGCCAGAGTTCCCACTGCACCATCTCCCTTTGTCCCCAGACCCCCAAAGGCCAGGCTCACCAACACTACTAAGCTGACAGGCATGAGGACACAGTCTTGGGGTGTGAACAAGTATATTCCCAAAACCCAATTTCATCAAGAGTCTCAAGGAGGCTGGCCCTGTGTGGCCACAGTTGTTCTGAGAACTGGGAACAGCGAAAGCTTCAGGACCTCTAGGTCCCCTTGGCCAGCAGGTTATAACTCTCTTATCACCAGCTCCCCTCTCCTCTAGTGTGTTCCCAGCCTCAGGGGCACTATGAGGCAGTGTTGATCCCTTGGGTTTGAGCTGGGAACCCTCCAGAGAGGTCAGGGAGAACGGAGAGAGCATGCCCTAGCCATGGGCAGTGGCAGCAAAAAGCTTAATAAGAGATTTGGAATTTCAAACTGACCACATGGGTAGCACCAAAGAGCCTGGCACTCTGCCAGACAACCATCTGGCTAATTAAATCCACCCTTGCCAGCCATAGACCCAGAAGCAGGTGACTGGCACTGTGGACATGCCTGGGGTTCCAACATACCCAGCACCCACCCCACCTACTGCCTTGCCCAGCCTGCCTCAGCACCCACTGGCCAGTGTGGTACCCTGAGACTGGCGCTTGCCCCTCCTAACTTCTTCTAACAGCTCAGAGGTTAAGCAAGTCAGTGTCTGGGACTGAATCCTGGTTCCATCTCTTACTAGCTAAATGACCTAGGCAAGTTGACAAACTCTCAACTCCCCCACTTCCCCACCTGTAAAATGGGTGTAGTACTAATGGTGTCACCTCACTTGACCGTGAGAAAGTCTGAAGATCATGTGATAACGAGAAAAAATTAAAGATGTCCACAATTTCATTCTACTTGTACCTACTATAACGTCCATGGAAGCAGCAGCCAAGAAGTCTACGACATATTGCATTGCACAAATCTGCAGTCAAAGACCTCTTCAAATTGTTAAAAAACAAAGATGTCACTCTGATAACTAAGGCGCGCCTGACCCACACCAAGGTCTTCTCAATTGCCTCCTATGCATGTTAGAACTGGACAATAAGAAAGAAAGACAAAAGAAGAACAGGTGCATTTCAATATACCATGGACTGCCAGAAGAATGAGCAAATCTATCTCAGAGGAAATACAACTGGAATGTCCCTTAGCAGCAAGGATGGTGAGACTGGCATGCTTACTCTGGACAGATCAGTGGACTCAGGAAAAGACCAGTAGCTACAAACGGACACCATCATGGTTGGCAGAGTAGAGGATCAACAAAAATGAGGGAGCCCCTCAATGTGATAGATTGCCACAATGGCCGTAAACATACCCACCCATCATGAAGTTGGTGCAGGGCTGAGCAGTTTCATTCTCTAATACATGGGAGTGGCCATGAGTTAGAGCTGACTCAAGGGAACCTAACAACAACATTGCAGATAATGAGCTCGGCGGCAGTAGGAGGTTCTCAAAAAAGACTAATCACTGGTGTTTTCCCCTCTTCTGTAAGTATGCAGCCCATCTACTGCAAATAGGTTGGAAGTTCCAAGGAAGATATCACTTCTAGAGGCAACGAGCACACACATCTCAAGGCAGGCCATGTCTGCACCTGTTGCCCATCCCCAAATGGCAGCCCTGCACCCATGTAAGATGTGGCCACATGGGCCGTTCATGCCAACAAGTCTCCATTGGTCAGGGCCCCCAAGAGCTCCACAGATAGCTCGGGGGCAGCAGGATCACAGTGACACAGAAGTGGCAAGGGATCAGCCAAGACCATGGCAGCTAGCACAGGGACCAGCTTTACTCGGTTTCTCAAATATTCATTCAAAAATATTACAAAGTTTTAAAAAATTAAGCTTATATGATTAAGTATTTTCAAAAGTTTGAGGTGAGAGCGAGCCAATGCAAATAGCAAAATTATTGCATTGACTTCTTTCCTTTTCATTCGTGTGTTAACTCACTGGTTTTCAATTGCGCCAAGAAGGGTTTCCCTGAGCTTGGTTGGGCAGGGATCCGCTACCAGTGGGCAGGTGGCCAGCTCCTCTGCAGCAGGTGCTTTCCTGTACTGGGCACAGGTTCAGGTTGTGGCTCGGCTATGGCTGGATGGGGAGCCCCAGATCCCAGACCAACCAGGAAACATAGGTATAGCCCTCCCCAGGAGCACAGGAGGCTGCCTCTGGAGTGGGGTCTGCCTTTGTAAGCCTCACTTTGCCTGTCTGTAAAGTGGGGCTATATTACCAGGCTGGCCTTGGTGACACTCACTGCAAGCCTGGGGAGAAGCAGAGAGATGGTGCAGAGCCAGGAGGAAGTGGATGCCATCGAGGATGGCAGACAAGGAGGCAGCTGAGATAGAAGACAAGGGCAGCACCTGGGGCCTGGGACAGAGCCTGGAGCCACCTGGCCACTGAGGAGTTAAAGTGAAGAGCTGGTGGCCCATCCCAGGAACCCTGAACCTCCTCCACCATTCTGCTGCCCCAGGGATTTCCAGCAGCTTGGCACCTTCCCAGGGAGAAAACTCCTGGCAGGGAGGCAGAACAGGAGGAAGGAAGGAAGGAAAGAAAACACCAGGAACATCAGACTGCATGCTCTCCACTCTCCGCCCTGAGGGCTTCCTGGTCGCAAGTCTCTCATATCCCACTGTCCTGCTCACACTTCCCTCCACACCCTGGCCCACAAAGGGACTGTCTCCATTCTTTGAGCCAACTGGCCACCCAGGACCACAGTTTCAGCTCTCAGTCCAGGCCAAATCTTTCCTCTAAAGGGCCTATTCTTGACTCAGCATCCTACTGGAGCCTCAAATGTCAGTGGGCCAAAGCCCACTCACCCCCTCTACCCGCAAATCAGACGCCTCCCTGCACCAATGGCACCTCCCTGCACCAATGGCACCTCCCTGCACCAATGGCACCTCCCTGCACCAATGGTGGCACTGGCATCACCCTGGTTCCCTTCCTTCTTTCATGCACTCCCACACTGAGCCTCCAGCTCCCCTCCTCCTCCCTCTCCACTCATCTTCCTTTCCTTCTACCCTTCCTTTCCTCTTTCTTCCTGCTTCTCCCTCCTTACTTTCCTCCTTCCTTCTAAGCATCCAGGCCCCTCACCCATCCAATCCCTCTCAGGCTTCTCTCCTGATCTTACTTTCCCCAGAGTGCCCCTCCCCCATGGCCTGGCCAAGAACCCTCCAACCCCAGCCAGGGCCATAAACGACCAACCCGTCATCTGTCATCTTCCACCTTGTCATCTGTCATCTTCCACCTTCCGGGGCAGGTGTGTAGAATGAAGGTGGGAGAATGCATGACCTTCGACCCTCATTTGAGCTTTTGTTTCCCATTTTTGATAAAGTTATGGGTAGGAGGGAGCTGCTTCACTTTCCTCTTTAGCATCCAAAAAGAAAGAAAACTCAGCAGAGCAAGTTCAGTGCTAAGCAGTGCTACCACCTCCTGGCTGGCAAGCCAAGGGACAAACGGGCACGCACTGGGACAGCAGCCATGTAGGAATTTGGGACCAGGATGCCAACAGTCCTAGACTTCACAGAGAAGCTAGAGCTGCAGATTTCGATGAGAAACCTCTCACTGTTTGAGTGGCCATACCTGATGACATGAATTTCAACCCTGGGTGGGCCAGCTAGAGTAGGCATCACAGACTGTAATGGGGCACCCCTGGGGCCTGTCTCCAACCTCAATCACACCACTCTCTCCCACCTCTCTCTACTGCTCTGCCCAAACTGGTCCTGCACTCCTTCCCACCTCTTCCAGCCTCAGAAACTTCCAGAGAAAGCAGCAGCTGGGCCACTGTAAATGTCTCCCTGCACACGCCACCTTCATCCTCTCAGCTACGGTTGCTGTCATCTTCCCTCACCAGGGCAAAGCACTGGGCATTGTCAACCCCCATCCTCGGGCTCTCCCTGTCCCTGCAGCCAAGCATTAGACAGGGCCTACTGACTTTATGTCTAGAATGTCCTCATGTCACCCACGGCCCCGCCCCCTTTCTACTCCAGCTGCCCACATCAGAACTACACTCATCCAGACATCAACAAAAGCCAACCGAGGAGTTCCCGCAAGATGGCAGACTAGGCAGAAGGACTGCACAGACCCTCTTCAACAAAGAAAAGGGAAACCAATTAAGACAGACACAGAATATAATCCTGGACCCCTGAGCCTTGAAGGGAAGGATACAGAAGTGGACTAAACCCCAACTAGGAGAAAAATTTGCAGGAAAATACCAAAAAAGGAGACATACGGAGCTGCGGTCTAGCGGCAACCTGAGCGACCCTGACAGCACAGACGGCTTGGATATTCCCGAGTGGTGGTAGGACCTAAAAATTAACCTAAAAATCACCCTGCTAGCCAGGGACTGCATGGACTGTGCACGGTGGCTGGGGAACAAAC
>NW_006921681.1:1259876-1277247 GCF_000298275.1 Orycteropus afer afer
CACACGCCCTGGAGAGAACAATCATGGGAGAAGGAAGGGCTGCTTATGCACAGGGAGACAGCTCAGGGGGCAGGAGAGTATGGAGGGATAGACACAGGGAAGAGGTAACTATGGGGAGGAAGTGGAAGGGGAGCTGTTGCATTGTGGTAAACTGTGGTCAACGACATGAGACAAAGTATATGTGAACTGCTGTATAGAAAGTTAATTTGCTCTGTAAATCTTCACCCAAATCACAATAAATAATAATAAAATAAAATAAATAATTAAAAAAAAAAAAAAGCCAACCAAGTATCAGACAGGCCACACTAACCAAAGCAGGCACGTGCCTGCCCTTCAGCTAGCTTCCCCCTAGAACAGGCACTGAGCTCCAAGACTCCAAGCAAACACAGGAAGGGGGGCCACCCCATGGGGGCTCTGGGAAAGCTTCACAGAGGAAGTGACGCCTTGGCCAAGTCCTGGAGGATGAGCAAGGATGACCTGGGGGCCAGAGAATGTTCTAATAAGGGGCATCTGGTGGGAAGTCTCAAAGGCCAGGAGAGCCTGGAGAGTTCCAGAAAAAGAAAATAACCCCACAAAGCTGGTGCAAGGGGTGGGGCAAGAGATGGGCTGGGGACAAGTTGGAACTTGTCACATAAGGCTTCCTTGGGGCTAGGGAAGGGACTTGGACTTCGTCTGGGATATAGGGGGTCCCAGGAGAGAGTAAAGGGGGAGTCACATGATGGGATTTAAAGGCTCAGCATGATATGGAGAGTGGGCATCCACGTTCGTCTCTTGCTTCCCCTGTCTTGGCTAAAGTCCTAACTCAGCGCTTAGCCCCTTATCCCATGGAGAGAGAGGAGCCCTGGAGGGTCAAATCAAGTCATTCCCTTACTGTGACCCTCTAGGGCCCCTCTATCTATGGAATAAAGACTCACTCCCTGGTGAGCCATGTGAAGTCTCACGGATCCAGAACTTTTCCCCATCTCATCTCCCACTGTGTCCGCATGCAGGAGCTCCAAGCTGCAGGTGACCAACCACTGTGGTTCCCAGGCTCACCGGGCCTTGCTCTCCAGCTTTGTCCACACTGCTCTAGCAATACTTGGCCCATGCTTTGTGAAGAAAAGGGGAGTGTCACCTGGTATCACTTTCCAGAGGGAGATGCAGCATTATCCATCAGAGTTCTAGTGCATACACAAATTGGAATTCCACTTGAAAGGATTTATCCTTCAGATCTGCAATACTGTTTATAATGCGAAAGACTGGGTATAACCTAAATGCCCACAATAAGGGGCCAGTTAAATTAAGCCATACCCACACTGGAGTATCACACAGCCTGCATGAAGGGGAGTAAGGCCTTTCTGAGCTGAACTGTTCTCCACCATCCATTGTTAGCTGAATCAAAGCCAGTGGTTGGAGGGGGAGGGTCTCTGCCTGCCGGGAACAGTGCAGCAGGCTCTGAAGAAGACACAGGAAACTGGAAGCTTCCATGCCCCCAGAAAAGGGAATGAGCAGCTAAGTAAGGGCAACTTCCTCTGCTTAAACCATCAACCTATTCAAATAAATACTCATTAAAACTTTTTAAGGCCTGGCTCAAAGCACATGCCGCCCCCTGCCCAGTTTCCCATGATCTCCTCCACAAAACAGCCACTGTCCACTGCCTGGCCAGCTCCTGTCCCCAGAGCCCCTGCAGCAGCAGTTCTCTCATGGACAGGACAGCCCCTTGCCCTTGCATGTGGAGCAGGAGGTGCCATTAGAGGAGAGCATTGGGTGCTGGGGCCAGCAAGGAGGGTGGGGGACTGGCCAGAACCCCCCCCTGCTATCTGCTGGTCTGCTGCTCTGTGTCCAACCATGTCCAACCACAAGCAGGGGTGGGGTGAACTTCGTTCCTTTTCTACAATAGTGAAAGCTGAAGTAACTACTACAAGTAGAAGGTGGTAGCACCAAGCATACCCAGGCTTATGTGACATAAAGTCCTCCTGGGGTTTCCACCTATGCCCAGGGACAGAAAGAACCCTGGTGCTAGCTGCCATGGGCTGGGCAGGTTGGGCCTACACTGCACCCACAGATCATGCCAAAAGTTTCCTGAGGCTTCCCCTTCTAAAGGAGACCTCAAATCAGAGAGCCAGTGGGTCCAAGGGCAGCCACCAAGGGCAGCCTCCCATAGCTGTGGGAGCTGGTCAGGAAAAGGTCTTGAGGACAGATCCTCCTCTCTCCTTCCCTCCAGGACCACTGCAGGAGGAAGCCTGGCTTCCTCCAGGAGTTCAGCAGAGGGAGCAGCTGCATAGCCAGGGAAGAAGGAGCTGAGGCCAGAAGGACAGGCAGGAGTCAGGTAACCCCCAAGTAGGGCTGCCATTCCTGAAGAGAGGGAGAGGTGCTGCAAAGGCTTCCTGGGGCATGCACATCCCTGGAGGACCCTGTGGGCCAGGAGAGTAGGCCACACAGGATGGGCAGCAGAGGGGCCTTGACGACCAGGGTGAGGCAGCCATGAGTACCTCACTTGTGCTGCAAATGGAAGCCCTGTGGCACTGCATGTCCTCATGCTGCCTAAGAAGGTTCTGACAGAGTCCATTCAATCCCCCAAGAGACCCCACCACATGCCCCAAAGGTGGGCAGGGGTGGGAGAAACGCAGCCAGAAATACAGAAAGTTCCTGGGATGCTTTCAGGCCCTGAGCAGGATGGGAGCAGGGAGCTGACCACTCTCAAACCTGAACATGTCACACTTTGACCAGGCCAGAGGATGAACTAGAAGGTGATGTAAACCAGTACCCGCTAATCTCACGTGTCCAGAGCTCAGGCTGACAGGTGCTGGCTGCCATGGGCTTGGCAGGTTGGGCCCACACTGAACCCACAGAACATGCCAGAAGTTCCCTGGGGCTGACAGCAGGGCTAGGCACGACTGCCATGGGAAAAGGAAAGCAGCAAGAAAGGCAGGGCAGCAGAGAAGAGTAGCTGCCACTGTCCCTGGCAGCCCGAGCCAGGCGGAAGAGGGTGAGTCAGGTGGCCAGAACTCTTGCAAGCAAGCACCAGCAATAGATTCCTGCCACCAACCCACGCAGGTCCCCCTGAGGCTGGACTTCCTGTCCTGGCTCCAGTTAACCACCTAATGTCCTGGGTCAGTAAGAACTGAGGCAGGAGGACCATCAAGAGCTGCAGCCCTGGGCAGGCGTAGCATTCTGGTGACCTTTCCAGCCTGCAGGAAGCCAGCCATCCTGCTGGGCCCACAGAGCAGCATTCCCTCTACCCACTGATACCCTGAAAGCACCCCATGCCAGGCACTGCCCAAAGGAGCCCTACTGCCTGGGTAGGCGGCCTGCAACCAGCGATACCTGCTCAGCTGGGACATCATGGGATCAGGTCCAGAGTGAGGCAAAGGGGCAGGCAGGAGCCAATCCCACCAAGTCACCAACCAGTCCCCCACCGCACAGCCTGCAAGGTCAGCCCTGACTCAAAGGCCATCAGAGGTTCTTGAACACCAGGCCAGTGGGGGGTGGGGCGGGAGGTTGCTTCCTGTGCTTCTTGGTCTAGCCAGGAAATGACTGACCAGCCAATCAGGAGAGGTTACCAAACATCAGTTGTCATAGAAACCTACTTTATAAATAATTACGAGAGGAGAAGAAACAATTCTGTGAGCCCTTCCTCCTGCCAGGGCACAAGGTCAAGAAGTCCTAGAGGCCGTCTTTGAAAAAAGTCTGGGTAAATGTCACCCCGGAGCCCCAGGGTGGTGCAAATGGTTAATCCTGGCTGGAGGTTCAAGTCCATTCAGAGGTGCCTCAGAAGAAAGGTGTGGCACTTCCTCAAAAATTCAGCTACTGAAAACCCTATGGAAAGGATAGAAAGAAGGGTTGGCTCAACCTGAAGAATGTAACCAATGTCACTGCATTACATACGTAGAAATTGCTGAGATGACATGTTTTGTTATGTATATTTTCATCACAGTAAAAATTTAAAAAAACCCACAGGCACAGTTCCACTCTGATGCACATGGGGTCACCATGAGTCAGTGTCAGCTCCCTGACAGCTGTTTTTTTAAACCTCACTCCAACATTCTGTTCCTAGTTCTTAGTTCCGTTGCCTCCAGGAGGACAAACGCTGGCGCCAATCTTCCTCCGGGGTCTCAGCAAAGGCTGGGCCCCAGGCCCGGCCTTCTGCAAGTCTGTGGGCTTCTGACCCAGCCCCTTCAAGAGGGGCCCTGAGACACAAAGGGAGAAGTCCCCTTGTCAAGCTCAGAGCACCATATCCCGTGGGGAGAAGCTGGTATCACCAACCTGGTCCAAGGTCCACCTCCAGTGGAGCTCCCAGGGTCTGGTAAACCACTGGAGAAGTGGGTGGAGGTCCAGCCAGCCTCAGCCCAACCCACCCCCTCCCCCAGCTGACCCAGCTTCGGAGGATGTACTGCTTATCTGATGTTTTCCGGTCAGCCGGCTGCCAACTGAGACACCCCAGGTCCCCTAGGCCCCTCCCAGACCTTCCCTCTCCCAGAGAGGGCCTACACTGCCAAAGCACCCCTTTTTCCCTTCTCTCCTCATCTGCCCCTTCCAGTGGGTGTTTAGATTCCAGAGGTATAAGTATGAGGGTCGAGGTCCCAAGGGGTGAGGTCAGATGTACTCTTACTGTGACTGTGCCCCAGTGACACCCACACAGGGTCACTTTCCTGGGAACCTGCAGCCAGCACCAGACTGGTACTCCCCAGCAAGAAGCCCTGCTTGACCGAGAGCCAGCTCCCATGCTGGGTAGTCTACCGTGGGATGAATGAGCAAGTTTCTCCATGGTCACTGAGGTCCCTACTGAGTGTGTCCTCAGGGCTTGGCTCTTGGGCACTGATCACCTCATCCCCAGGACGATTTTCACATCAAAAGTGAAAGAAAAGAAGAAAAGCTTGGATTCGGCTTAGACAAACCAACCTCCCCACCCCCAAAAAAGGCCATTGACCAGTCAATTTTGACTCATGGTGATCTTACAGGACAGAGAAAACTGTCCTATAGGGTTTCCAAGGCTGTAATCTTTATGGGAAGCAGACTGTCACATTGCAGTGCAGTGAGTAGACATAGCCTCTATGCCTGTGGTTATGGCCCCACTTTGTGGTGAATTGTCTGTCCTGGAAGAAGTGCAGCCTTAGAAGTAAGAATGGCCAAACTTTGTCTCATGCACATTGGTGAGTGTTGTCAGAAGGGGCCAGTTCCTAGAGAAAGGTATCATGCTTAATAAAGTAGAAGGTCAGAGAAAAAGGGGAAGACCTTCAGAAATGGGTTGACAAAGTGGCTACAATTATGGGCTCAAGCACAGCATGGACTGTTGAGGATGCCACAGGACCAAGACAATGTTTCACTGTTGTACATAAGGTCACTATGAGTCGGAGTCAACCTGATAGCACCTAACAACAGCCTCTACCACCATATGAGCCATTTCCTTGGCAGTTTGTAAGTTCTGTGAGATGTTACAGTGAAATACAAAACCCTAAGCCTGGAGGGAGAGTACTGAGGGGAGGAGGAGTTACTATTAGAGATGATGGAAGAGTACAACAGTTTGGAAAAGTTTGACATTTGGGACATCTTTAACCTCCGTCTCATAGGGACCAGCCTATGCTGATCCTTCTAAAAGAAATTATCTGAGTACACATCTTTGTCCTGTGGAGTGGCTGGTGGGTTCGAACTGCCAGCCTTTCAGTTAGCAGCCAAGAGCTTAAGTGCTGTGCCAACAAGATGACAAACAGACCCACCTTACTCAAGGAACTTCTACTTCCTTGAAGCGGGCACCAGTCCTACAGGTTTCCCTGATTCAGAGGGCAATTTTGGTGAAAGTCATATAGGTAAATAATTACAAAACTACAACAAGTGGCATTGCCCGCAAATCCTCCCATCTGTATGTGAAGAGAGCAAGAGAAAGGGGAGCGATCTAGACTCAACACCCTGGCATGGCTTCACAGGGAAGCAGTCCATCAGAGCAGGAAGTGTCCAGGCCTCTACTGGCCATGCCAGCTGGCAATGCCTAGTGCCAGGAGGTGGGGGAGGGGCATTCTGGAGAGTCCTGCTGGCCATACCCACCATGTCTAACTCAGACCTCTCAGCAGGGTGTGAAAAAGGCAGGGAGTCAGAAGTCAGCTCTGCTTTTCCTAAAGAGCCTCCCCACCCACAAGAAGGATCCCTACCCAGGATGGCATATGTTCCTCAGCCCCTTAGCTGTTGCCACCACACACTTTGTCCAGAGTAGAAACAACTCATTTTGCTGGGCAGCCCCACTTGGTCAATCATTGAGCAGAGGGCCCAGGCTGTCCTGCTCATGGCTATGCCCTAACATCTGGTACTGCAAGGGGACAGAGTAAATCATCGTGAGTCTGTGCCAAGTCAGAGAGTGAGAGCATGCCAGGGAGAGACACAGTAGGCAAAGGCTGCCTCACCCTGTTGTGTCCCTCCCAGCCCTCATACCACTGCTGTCCACCATGACCTGGGTTCTGGGCTCCTTCGGGTAGGCTCAGGGTCTTCCTGCACTTGACCAATGGGCAAAGCTGGGGCAGCAGCCCATCTTCCCCATACTTCCTAGCAGAAGCCCAGCATCTGCTTCCTTCCCATAAGCCAGTCAGGACTGGGAACCACAGCAATGGACAATGGGTGACCCTTAAAAGAGATAGCCACATGGTGGGTCTAGTAGAGTCCATCTCTCACCTTCAGGTCAGAGAAAAGGCCCCCAAAGCCACGGGGTATCTCATTCCAGCCACAGTATCATCCCACAACAAATGTCTGGAAGCCACAGCTTCCAACCAATGGGTATAGCAGATCAGGGTCTCCCCCAAGCTCCATACCTCACAATTCCACAGTTCCCTGGCAACTCCCAACTCACTGTTTTGCCTTCTCCCTAGGACAGACCTCACTGATTCCCTTTCGGAGGACCTTCAGGGACAAGCTTCGTCGAAGCCTGAGCATGATCTCTCCAGGGCTCACCGGCTTACTCCCAAAGCTTCAGCCAAATGACACTAGGGGGACTGGTCTGGGCTCTGATGATGTGCCCTTTGGACTCAACTCCATCCCTCCAGGCAGGCATTGCTGCCTCCCTAAGCAACCCTGGCTTCTCCCTCTGCATGGCTACAATCCTGGGTACACTGGGCATACCACCCATACCAGGCAAAGAGCAACTCTTCAAAGACCACAGGTCACTCCACATAGTGCATGCTTCCATGAATTCCTAAATCCCTTAAAATTAGAGTAAATTAAGTTAAGAGAGATCTTAGAAATCACCTAGTCCAAGTCCTGCTTCTACCCATGATAAAACCAAGAGTGGAAAAGTTAGGAAACTTGCTCCAGGCCACATCAGTTAGACACAGGTGGCATGCGGTCCCCACATAGCACCCATGTCAACAGAGTTGATGTGTACCAGCAAAGAAGGTCAGCAGGAAAGAACAACTCATGGGCCAACAGGACTTACTGGCCTGTGGGTTATTCTTACTACTACAAAGACTTGTCATTTCAATCCAAATACCAACCAAGTGAACTTGATTGAAATGACTAACATTCAAAGAAGAGTATCAGAGGGAAACAGGACAATCTGCCCTACCAGGGTGTGGTACAGTGCAGTACTTAGTATGGCTCTTCTAGCAATGATCTTTGTTACTCCCACCAGATGACTGGGTGAGACTATGCAAATGTGAGGTTCTTGTGGCCCACCCATGGAACCAAATAGCTTGCTAACAATGTAAATAAGGCACATGGCAGCCTTGTGGAGATGGGACTGTGGAAATAAGGTGTATGGAGCTCTGATGTGAAGATGAATTGGTCAATCTTGCCATCCTACTTACATGGCTTAAAATGAGCCATCTCAGAGGCAGAGCAGCAGCCAGGGATCCAGGTAATGGGAGTGACCAAGGCCCCAACCCCACAGCCAGGAAAGCATGGGAAATAGAAGCCAGAGGGGACGACAGAGCAGAGCAGAGCAGAGCGGAGCAGAGCAGTAGCCAGAGATCCAGGTAAGGGGAGAGACCCAGGCCCCACCCCCACCAGCCAGGAAAGGGGGCAGTGGTGGGGAGAAGTCAGAGGGGACAACAGAACAGAGCAGCAGCCAGGAGGTAAGGGGAGGGACCCAGGCCCAACCCCCACAAGTCAGCAAAGTGGGCAAAGGCCAGGGATCCAAGTAAGGGGAGTGACCCAGCCTCCACCCCCACCAGCCAGGAAACAGGGGAAAGAGAAGCCAGGGGGATGACAGAGCAGAGAAGAGCAGCAGCCAGGGATCCAGGTAAGCGGAGGGTGAAGAGGTTTTAAACAGCTAAGCGAGAGAAACTTATCTATCTGTTTGTCGTACTACTGTGGTTTGCGTGTTGCTGTGAGGCTTGAGGCTGTGCCACCGGTGTTTCAAGTGTCTACAGGGTTGCACGTGGTGCACAGGTTTCAATGCAGCTGACAGACTAGAGAGAAGGAAGAGGCCATTCACTTCTCAAAAAATTGGTCAGGGAAAACCTTATGAATAGCAGAGAAACACTGTCTGATACATTACTGGGCAACTTTATGAATAGCCTGGAAACATTATCTGATACAGTGAAGGAGAACGAGCTCCCTTAGGTCAGAAGGCTTTCAAAATACAACTAGGAAAGACCTGCATCATCAAAGTAGGACCAACCTTACTGATACGGATAAAGCTTTCAAGACCTCCGTTTGCTGACATGGCACAATTCAAATTGAGGAGAAACAGCTGCAAACATCCATTAGTAATCGGAACATGTAATGTATGAAGTATGAATCTAGGAATATTGGAACTTCTCAAAAGTGAAATGGAATGCATGAAGATTGATATCCTAGGCACCGGTGAGCTGAAATGGACTGTTATGGCCATTTTGAATCAGATAACCATCTGATCTACTATGCCGGAATGACACTTTGAAGAGGAATGCCATGGCATTTATCATCACAAAGGATGTTTCAAGATCTGCCTTGAAGTACAATGCTGTCAGTGACATGATAATATCCATATGCCTACAAGGAAGACCAGTTAATAAGACTATTATTCAAATTTATAAACCAACCACCAAAGCCAAAGAAAGGAAATTGAAGATTTTTACCAACTTCTGCAGTCTGAAATTGACCGAACATGCAATAAAGATGTGTTAATTATCACTGGTGACTGGAATGCAAAAGTTGGAAACAAAGAAGAATCACCAGTAGTTAGAAAATTTGGCCTTGGTGACAGAAATAACACTGGAGATCGCATGATAGAATTTTGCAAGACCAGCAACTTATTCATTGCAAATACCATTTCTCAACAACACAAAAGACAGCTATACACATGGACTTTGCCAGATGGTGTACACAGGAATCAGATTTACTATATCTGTGGCAAGAGGCGATGGAGAAGCTCAATATCTTCAGCCAAAACAAGGCCAGGAGCTGACTGTGGAACAGACCATCAATTGCTCATATGCAAGTTCAACTTGACGTTGAAAACAATTAAAACAAGTCCATGAGAGCCAAAATATGACCTGGAATATATCCCTCCTGAATTTAGAGACTATCTAAAGAACAGATTTGATGCATTGAACATCAATGACCAAAAACCAGAAGAATTGTGGGATGACATCAAGAACATCATCCACAAAGAAAGCAAGAGGTCATTAAAAAGACAAGAAAGGAAGAAAAGGCCAAAATAGATGTCAGAAGAAACTCTGAAACTTGCCCTTGAAAGGACAGTAGCTAAAGCAAATGGAAGAAATGACAAGACAGAAGAGCTGAACAGAAATTTTCAAAGAGCAGCTTGAGCAGACAAAGCCAATTACTATAATGAAATGTGCAAAGACCTAGAGTTAGCAAACCAAAAGGGAAGAACACACTCGGCATTTCTCAAGCTGAAAGAACTGAGGAAAAATTTAAGCTTCGAGTTGCAATACTGAAAGATTTTATGGGCAAAATATTGAAAGATGCAAGAACCATAAAAAGAAGATGGAAGGAATACACAGAGTCACTGTACCAAAAATGTTCATCCATTTCAGGAGGTGGCATATGATCAAGAACCAATGGTACTGAAGGAAGAAGTCGAAGCTGCACTGAAGCAACTGCCGGAGAACAAGGTACCAGGAACTGACAGAGTACCCACTGAGATGTTTCAACAAATGGATGCCCCACTGGAGGCACTCATCCAGTTATGCCAAGAGATCTGGAAGACAGCTACCTGGCCAACTGATCAGAAGAGAACCATATTTATGCCCATTCCAAAGAGAAGTGATACCACAAAATGTGGAAATTATTGAACAACAATATTAACGCATGCAAGTAAAATCTTCTAAAGATAATTCAAAAATAGTTGCAGCAGTATATTGACAGAGAACTTCCAGAGGTGCAGGCTGGATTCAGAAGAGGACATGGAACAAGGGATATCACTGCTGATGTCAGATGGATCTTGACTCAAAGCAAAGAATACCAGAAAGATGTTTACCTGTGTTTCATTGACTATGCAAAAGTATTTGATTGTGTGCACCATAACAAATTGTGGATAACACTGAGAAGAATGGGAATTCCTGAACACTTAATTGCACTCATGAGGAATGTGTATATAGACCAGGAGGCTGTTGTTCAAACAGCAAGGAGACACTGCATGATTTAAAATCAAGAAGGGAGTGTGTCAGGGTTGTGTCCTTTCACCATACTTAATCAATCTGTATGCTGAGCACATAATCTGAAAAGCTGGACTATATGAAGAAGAATGTGGCATCAGGATTAGAGGAAGGCTCATTAACACCTGTGATACGCTGACAACACAACTTTGCTTGCTGAAAGTGAGGATGACTTGAAGCACTTATTGATGAAGACTGAAGACTAACATCTGCAGTATGGATTACATCTCAATATAAAGAAAACAAAAATTCTCACTACTGGACCTATAAGCAGCATCACAATGAATGAAGAAAAGACTGAAATTGTCAAAGACTTCACATTGCTTGGTTCTACAATCAACACCAACGGAGGCAGCAGTCAGGACATCAGATGATGTACAGCACTGGACAAGTCAGGTGCAAAGGACTTCTTTCCAGTGCTGAGGAGCAAAGATGTGTCCTTGAGGACTAAGGTGCATCTGACAGAAGCCATAATATTTTCAATTGCCTCATATGCATGTGAGAGCTGGACAATGAATAAAGAAGACAGAAGAAGGATTAATGTTTTTGAGATGTGGTGCTAGAGAAGAATGCTGAAAGTACCATGGACTGCTAAAAGAACTAACAAATCTATCCTGGAGGAAGTGCAGCTGGAATGCTCCTTGGAAGTGAGAATGACCAGACTTCATCTCATCTACTTTGGTCATGTTGTCAGAAGGGACCATTCCCTGGAGAAGGATATCATGCTTGGTAGGGTGGAGGGTCAACAAAGGAGGGGAAGGCCCTCAACAAGATGGACTGACACAGTGGCTGCAGAGACGGGCTCAAGTATAGCAGGGATCGCACGGACCTAGCACAGGATTGGGCGGTGTTTCATTCTGCTGTGCATAGGGTCACTATGAGTCAGAGACAACTCAACAGCACCTAACAACAACAACAGAGGTAGAAAGGGGATCTCACCACCTTTAAGAAAGAACCAGGAGCTCTGGTAGCATAGTGCCTAAGGGACTTGACTGCTAACCAGTAGGCTGGCAGTTCAAACCCACAAGCCACTTCTTGGAAGGAAGATTGGGCGATCTACTTCTGTAGTGATACCACCTTGGAAACCCTAGGAAGGGTGGCTATGAGTCAGGTCCAACTCAACAGCACATAACAACAATAAGAAAGAACCAGGACTTCCAGTAAGATGGCCGAATAGGCAGACAAGCTTCACAGACCATCCTCAACAAAGAAAAGAGAAACCAACTGATATAGATACAGAAGATAATCCTAGAGCCCTGAGCTTTGAAAGGAAGGATAAAGGAGTGGATTAATACCAGCTAGTAGAAGAACCGGAATAAAAATAGAGAATAAGGAGACAAATGGAACTGCTGACTGTCAGCTATCCTGACAACATGGCCAGTTTGACTATCTACATGTGGCCTTAGGATCTGAACAGTAACCCAAAAATCAGCCTGCTCACCAAGGGCTGCAGGGACAACAGTAAGGGTGGTTGATGACTAGAAAGGAAAACAGCAAACAAGGAGACAAACTGAACTGTAGACTTTCAGCTGTTCTGAGGGCATAGCCATTTTGAATATTTGCAAGCAGTGTGGTCATTTTTGTTAACTGCAAGTGGTGTTCTGATGCCAGCAACCTAATAAGAGGTTCCGCTTGCCAAGGACAGCATTGGCAACTACACTGAAGGCTGACTACTGGGAAGGTGTGATATTCTCCTTGTTATGCTTATACTCTACACCCTCTTGGTGAAAGGAGATGTGGCTATCCCCCACCTCCACCCACCTACTGGATCAGCAGGAATTCCATCCCAGTCTGTGTGCCCTGAGTGCCATGCACCACCCTCCCACTTTTGGTTTTGTTTTTCAATATTTTTGTCTTTCTTTTTCCCTTCCCACATTCTAGTTTTGAGGGTTCTTTTTTTTCCCCCTTCCCTTTTCCTGGTTCCCATCTTTTTTCTTTCTTTTGGTTCTTCCCATTGCTTGTTTTTCTCTTTGCAGTTTTCTCATTTTTTCTTTATTATTCTTTTACTCTTGCTCTTTTCTCTTATTCCCCACCCCCAGATATTGTGGGGACTTTTTTCCCTCTTTTTATTTATATATTTTTTTTTTTTTGTCTTTTCAAAGTATTTCTTTTCCTTTAATTGCCTTTTTTTCCCCCAATTGTTACTGTTTATACAGTTTGTGTTTTTTGTCCTCCTGTTTTTATTTTCTTGGTGGTTTTTTAAATTTCTTTCTTTTTTTGGTTTAACTGACTGGGAGACAGAAATCAATGCACATACAACCCAATCATACCTGCTCCTCCTGCAGCCCTACCTACTGAATGAGGGCCATCATTTGCTTCTGGAGCAACTGACCAACAACAGACATCAGCCAATACAGGCCAACTCACCCATAACTGCTCTTCATGAACAGCTAACAGAGATCTGTGCATACACTCTCATTCTCTATCACACCCACCAGGAGACAAGTGGTGAATGCCTAAGTACTAGCAACTAGCGAATACAGGAGTACAATACCCTACTTACTCAGATATATCAAAACAAAACAAAGAAAAAAAATCTTGGGCAAATCACACCAACATACAATCACCAATTAAATATAAATACAATGACATTACAATACTTCAGAGACAACATGCTATCACAGTCTACACAAAGAAGCAAGATAAAGTAGCAGAAACAAGAGATCAGGATATAGACCCAGAAAAAACCCCTGAGGAAGAAACAGTATTAAAACTGCAGTGTAGTAAAAGTGTGGGTTTTCTAGCCATAAGTCTTTGTAAATTCCGTGGTGGAGTTTTCCATGAGCAACTGAATAGCTCCTAATTGTTAAAGTTATCAACCTGAGGTATTCTGGTGGGAGCAACATGGAGTAATCTTCTGGGAAGTTCTCTCTCTCTCTCAGGTGTACAGAATTCTGATGTTGGGATTGGGTAGTTTGTCCACTCTGCCAGCTCAAAAGGAGCTCTCCTAGAGGCAGAAGGAGTCTCTCTGACTGCTGAGAAAGATGTGCTGCTGAGAGAAACACACTCCTGAGAGACACAAACTAGCTAAGAGAGAGGTACAAGACATGTGCTGCTGAGAGTGACATGAGAGAGATGTGCTGCTAAGAGAGAGAGATGCAAGAGACATGCACTGCTAAGAGAGAGATGCAAGAGACATACACTGCTGAGAAAGCGATGTGCTACTGAGACTGCTGGCTGCTGAGTGAGACAGCCACCTTCGAGAGCTGAGTGCATTTCTGAACTTGAATTGTAGCTTGTTGCTTCCCTAATAAACCCCATAATCTGTGAGTTCTGTGTGGCCACTGCAGCAAATTATCAAACCCAGAAGAGACGTGGTGGGTGCTACAGGAGGAACAGTTGGTGTCAGGGTTGGTGAAAGGGCTGGAGGGAAGTGGAATGTCTGGCCTCACAGGGATAAGCCTTGGGCTACTGATGGTGATTCTGTCTTCCTCTTGGGGATTAGAGGAGGTCAAAAGATGTGGCCTCCTTTGGCAAACTCCCTGATAAGAAATTCAAAAGAATTATATTTAGGTACTTCAGTGGATTGAGAGACAGATCACAGAATACACTGACAAAATTAAGGGAAAAAACAGACAAAATTTTAGAATAATTAAGGAAAACAATGCAAGAATAAAATGGCAAAATAAACGAAAAATTAGAAATTATACAAAATCTATAAATAGAAATCCAGAAGATGAATAATAAGATTTCATAAACAGATAACACACTGAACAGGCAAAGGAGTAGAATCAAATCAGTGGAAGGCAAAATCAGTGAGATTTAAGACACATACCTCAATACTACTTTGTCAAGGGATCAATCAAAAAAAATATCATAACAAAATGAAGAATGCCTAAGATTCATGTGGGATACCATCAAGAGGAATAACATATGTGTAATCAGAATTCCACAACAGGAAAAGACCAATAAAACCACAGAGAAAATTATCAAAGATTTGTTGGAAGACAATTTCCCTAATATGATGAAAGACAAGAATATATCCATTCAAGAAGTTCAACAAACCCCAAACAGAAAGACCCTAAAAGAAAATCACCAAAACATATCATCAGCAAACTCACCAAAACCAAAAATAAAGAAAGAATCCTGAGACAAGTATGGGAAAAACAAAAAGTTACCTAAAAGGGGCACCAATAAGACTAAGCTAGGATTTCTCAGCAGAAACCATGCAGTGGAGAAGGCAATGGATTGATATACACAGCAAAATTGTCCCTCAAATATACAATGGTGAAATTAGGACATTTCCAGATAAGGAAAAATTACAGGAATTTGTTAAAACGAGACCAATCTTATAGGAGATGGCAAAGGGAGTCCTTCAAAAAACTAACAACGGCAGAAAATAACCCACAATTAAAACACATGATGACATAACCCAGAAACCAACCCAGGTATGTTGTTGTTGTTGTTATGTGCCGTCGAGTCAGCCCCAACTCATAGCGACCCCTCCTTGGGTTTTCGAGGCAGTATCACTACGGAAGTAGGATTGCCCAACCTTCGTGTCCAAAGTAAAATAAGCTTATAAGACCGTAAACAGGGAACCAGAGAAATTAATTGGTAAATGAAGACAAGAAGCCAAAAAGAGGGAAAAAATAGTGTAGTTATAGAACTTATAAATGGTAAGGAAGTCAAGACAATTGCAAGATAGAATAGACTGTTCTAAACTTGAGAACAGAGTTATAAATCACATGCTAACCTCAAAGAAAAATAATAAACCTTAGAATCAAAATAAGAAAGAGGATGAGCACAAATATTTGGCAAATACAAAAATAATAGCAACAAAGGAAATGATAACACAATTCATAAACAAAATGAACTCAGCACAGAAATCAGCAACACCATAAAAAAGCTCATAACAAAATGACAGCAACAAATTCATATTTGTTGATAATTATACTGAATGTAAATGGATTAAATGCACCACTCAAGAGATGGAGAGTTGCAGAGTGGAAAATAAACATAACCCATTTTTATGTTGTCTACAAGAGACACACACACCTTAGAGACAAAGGCAAAAAACAGACTAAAAATCAAAGGTGGGAAAAAGATGTATCAAGCAAATAATGTAAAAAAAAAAAAAAGAAGCAGCAATATTAATTTCTGATAAAATTGACTTTAAGACAAAAAACACTATGTTATTGTTGTTGTTATATGCCATCGAGTTGTCTCCAACTCATAGTGACCCCTCCATGGGTTTCCAAGGCAGTATCACTACAGAAGTAGATTGCCCAACCTTCCTTCCAAGGAGTGGCTGAGTGGGCTTGAACTACCAACCTTCTGTTGAGCAGTCAAGTGCCTTAGGCACGACGCCACCAGAGCTCCCATAGAAACACACTAAGAGACAGGAAAGGACATTATATGATGATTAAAGGATAGACTCAATGAACAAGAGGAAACAACCATAATAAATATCTACGCACCCAATGAAAAAGCTCCAAAATATATAAATCAGACTTTAACAGAATTGAAAAGACAAAATAGATGACTCCACAGTCATAGCAGGAGACTTTAATACACCACTTTCAATGAAAGCTAGAACAACTGAAAAGAAACTTGACAAAGACACAGAAGAATTAAACAATACAGTAAACCAACTTGACCTGAGAGACATCTACATAGTACTTCACCCAACAACAGCACGATATACATTCTATTCCAGCACACATGGAACATTCTCCAAGATAGACCATATGTTAGGCCATAAAACAAGCCTCAATAAATTTAAAAATATTGAGATACTTCAAAGTATCTTCTCAGATCACAATGCTATAAAATTACAAACAAACATGCGGAGAAATCGGGACTCTCATACACTGCTGATGGGACTGTAAAATAGTACAACTGTTTTGGAAAGCAGTATGGCGATTCCTTAAAAAGTTAGAAATACCATTTGATCCAGCCATTCCATTACTAGGTATATATCCTAAAGAAGTTGAGAGCCCTGACAAGAAAAGACATATGCACACCCATGTTCATCGCAGCATTATTTACAATAGCCAAAAGATGGAAACAACCTAGGTGGCCATCAACTGAGGAATGGATAGCCAAACTGTGGTACATACACACGATGGAATACTATGCAATGCTAAAGAATAATGTGGAATCTGCAAAACACCACATAATGCGGATGAATTTGGAGGACATTATGCTGAGTGAAATAAGTCAATTACAGAAGGACAAATATTGCATTAGTCCGTTATTGTATAAGTCACGGAAAAGTTTATATATGGAAGGAAATTTTCTTTGTTGGTTACCAGGGGTGGGAAGGTAGGGTAGGGAACACTGTTAGATAGGTAGAGATAAGCATTGATTTGGATGAAGAGAAGGGCAATGTACCAAATGTGAGCTATCAATATGGTAGCATTCAGGAAGAGGAAGACAGAGAGGTACATGGGAGGTGCAGACACCAAAAATGAACCCTTTTGCACATACAGTACTGTGTTGTCAGTGAAGACAAACATGGGTATACAGGTGGATAGATGGGTGGGCAGGCTGAATTATTAGGTATGTCTATGCAGCAGGGAGTGTACTTAAGACCATGTATAGGGTTGGCAGACAATGGTTCTACAAGTGTATTTGTATATTCTGTAAGAATTCCCAGGTGTACAGTAGAGCTGACAAGGGACACGGTTGTAGTCACTTCTTGGTCACACCCAGTGTGTTGGATTGGGTTCTCTAGAGAAACACAAAAACCAGCAAAGTATATATATATATATTTATAGAGAGAGAAAGAGAGAGAGAGAGAAATTTATCTTAGATAAATGGCTCACAAGCGTGTAGAAGCCGACAAGTTCAAGCTGAAAAGTTCG
>NW_006921681.1:1301652-1308365 GCF_000298275.1 Orycteropus afer afer
TAAACTGTGGTCAATGACATGAGACAAAGTATATGTGAACTGCTGTATGGAAAGTGAATTTGCTCTGTAAATCTTCACCCAAATCACAGTAAAAAAAAAGAAAAGAAAAAAAAGAAAAAGAAACCATAAGATCTATGTAAATAGAAGAACATACCCATGCTCATGGATAGGAAGATCGAACACTGTAAAAATGTCAATACTACCCAAAGCAATCTATACATTCAATGCATTCCCAATCCGGATCCCATCAACATTCTTTAAGGATATGGAAAAACTAATTTCATATGGAAAGGAAAGAGACCTCACAGAAGCAAAGCACTATTGGAGAAGAACAACAAAGTAGGAGATCTCACACTCCCAGATCTCAAAACCTTCTATATAGCCACAGTAGTCAAAACAGCCTGGTATTGGTACAACAACAGACACATACACCAGTGGAACAGAATCAAGAACCCAGAAACAGATCCATTGGCCTATGGCTGATCTTTGACAAAGGGCCAAAATCCATTAAATGGGAAAGAGACAGTCTCTTTAACAAATGGTGCTGGCAGACCTGGTTAGCCATTTGCAGAAAAGTGAAAGAAGATCCATATCTCACACATACACAAAAACTAACTCCCAATGGATCAAAAATTAAGTGTGAAACCTAAAACCATAAAGTTCCCCAAGGAAAAAATGGGGGCAAATTTAAGGGCCCTAATTTATGATATAAATAGACTATCAAGGATAACCCAAAATGCACAGACAGCAGAAGGTGAACTTTCAAAAATTAAATTTTTATGTGCTTCAAAAAACTTCTCCAAAAGAATAAAAACAGAACCTATAGATTGGGAAAAAAATACTTGGCAATGACACGCCTGACAAGGGACTTATCTATAAAATTTATAGAAAACCCAACATCTCAACATGAAAAAGACAAACAAATCAATTTTAAAATGGGCAGAAGACATGAATAGGCACTTCACCAAAGGAAATATCCACACAGCCAAAAACACATGAAGAAATGGTCACAATCATTAGCCATTAGGAGATGCAAATGAAAACAACAATGAAACACCATCTCAACATAGCACTAACAGCAAAGCTCAACAAGACAGAAAATAGCAAATGCTGGTGAGCATGTGGAGAGATTGGGACCCTCATACACCGCTGGTCGGACTATATAATGAGACAACTACTGTAGAAATCAGGAGCTCTGGTAGCATAGTGCCTAAAGCACTTGACTGCTAACCAGAAGGCTGGTGGTTCAAACCCATCAGCCACTCCTCGGAAGGAAGATGGGGCAATCTACTTCCGTAGTGATACTGCCTCGGTAACTCAAGGAGGGGTCGCTATGTGTCAGGTCCGACTCGACGGCACATAACAACAACAACAACACTGTAGAAATCAGTATGACATTTCCTTAAAAAGTTGGTGCAGTGTAGTAAATTACCTGGTATGGCTTTTCTAACCATAAGACTTTTTAAACTCCGTGGTGGAATTTGCTGTTAGCAACCAAGGAGCTCCTGACTGTAAATGTTATCCACCTGGGTATTCTGTGGGGAGTGGCACAGAGCAATGTTCTGAGAAGGTTGCTCTCTCTCTTAGGTGCTTAGAATTCTGATGCTATGAATGGCTAGTTTGGCCACTCTGCCAGGTTCAAAAGGAGGCCTCCTAGAGGCAGATCTCTGACTACTGGCTGAGAAGGATGTGCTGTTGAGAAGAAATGCACTCTTGAGAGGCACACACTGCTGGGAAAGAGATGCAAGAGACACCGAGGGGCACACACTGCTGGGAAAGAGGCTGTGAGAGACTGTTGGGTAGGAGACAGCGGGCTGAGAGAGACTGAGAATTCCTGAACTTGAATTGTAGCCTGGTGCTTCCCTAATAAACCTAATAATCTGTGAGTTCTGTGTGACCACTGCAGTGAATTATCGAACCCAGCAGAAAGGTGGTGAGCGTGGAGGGAGGAACGTTAGTGTCAGGGTTGGCGAAAGGGCTAGAGGGAGGCAGCATGTCTGGCCTCATAGTAATGGGCCTTGGGCTACTTGATAGTGCTTATTTCTTCCTCTTGTGTGGTTAGAGGACGTCAGAAGATGTGGCCTCCTTGCCCTTTTAGCAGTAGGAATTAGATAGACCATTTGATCCAGCAATCCCATTACTGCATATGTATATTCTGAAGAAGTGAGAGTCAGGACAAGAATAAATATATGCACACCCATGTTCATCACAGCACTATTTACAATAGCAAAAAGATGGAAACAACCTCAGTGCCTATCAACAGAAGAATGGATAACCAAACTATGGTAGATACACACAATGGAATATTATGCAACCCTAAAGAATAACACAGAATCTGTGAAACACTGTATAATGTGGATGAACTTGGAGGACATTATGCTGAGTGAAATAAGTCAATTACAGAAGGACAAATACTGTGTTAGTTTACTACTATAAAGCCAAGGAAAGGTTTACATATGGAAGGAAGCTTTCTTTGTTAGCTAACAGAGGTGAGAGGGGAGGGAAGGGAATACTGCTAGATAGGTAAAGACAAGTATTGATTTGGGTGAAAGGAAGGGAAATGTACCAAAATTGAGCTATCAACACAGTGGCACTGAGGAAGAGGAAGACATAGAGAGGTACATGGGAGGTACAGACAACAAAGATGAACCTGCATATACAGTACTGGCAAGCATTGATCTACAGGTGGATAGATGGATGGACATGATGAACAATCAAGTACATCTAGGCAGGGGATAGTGTGCCCATGACCAAGCACAGGGTTAGCAGACAATGTTTCTACATGCATATTTATATGAGCAGCAAGAATGTCCAGGTGTATGGTAGAACTGACAAGGGGCAAGGTTGAGGTGGACTCTTAGCCACAGCTAGCTACCTGGAGGGAGTGTGTAGTTCGACCTGCAGGCTCAGGACCATGGTCACAGGGGATGACAAGTTCAATTGGCATAACATACTACACAAAAAGATTGTTCCACATCTTACTTTAGTGAGTAGCAACTGGGGTCTTAAAAGCTTGCAAGCAGCCATCTAGATGGAACAATAGTTCTCTCCTCATCCAAAGCAAATAAGAATGAAGAAAACCAAAGATGCATAGAAACAATTAGTCAAAGGGACTGGTAGACCATACAATCCTCAGCCTATATGACCATGAGACCTGAAGAACTAGATGGTGCCTGGCTACCACTGTCAAGCACTCAAGGAGATCAGTGCAGGAAATCCTGGATAGAGTAGGAGAACAAAGTGGAAAACTCAAAATCATTAAAAAAGAAAAAAGACCAGGTTTGCTGATGTGATAGAACCTGATGAGACCCCTGAGACTATGGCTCCTAGTTACTCTTCAGGTCGGGAACTGAACTCATTCCTGTGGCTTCCAGCCAAACAACAGACAGGCATATGGGGTGAACATTTACATCAGGTAGATTCACTCTTTGAAGCAATCAATCATGGAAGAACAGAAGGGCAATGTTTACACAGGGAGACATGGGGGGCTGGGCTGGAGTGCATGGGAGGAAAGGACAAAAGGAAGAGGTTACTGGGGAGGAAGTGGGAAGAGAGCTGTGGGTAATTGTGGGTAACTGGGATCCAGTTGTGAGGATTTCCATTTTCTTTTTGTTGAGATGTAATCAATACTGCAGACTGCAGTCTTTAATCTTCCATCAGTAAATGCTTCAAGTCATCCTCACTTTCAGCAAAGTTGTGTCATCTGCATAACGCAGGTTGTTAATGAGTCTTCCTCAAATCCTGATGCCACGTTCTTCTTCATATAGTCCAGCTTCTCAGATTATTTGCTCAACATACAGGTTGAATAAGTAGTGAAAGGATACAACCCTGACATACTCCCTTTCTGATTTTAAACCATGCAGTATTCCCTTCTTCTGTTCAAATGACAGACTCCTGGTCTATGTACAGGTTCCTCATGAGTACAATTAAAGTGTTTTGGAATTCCCATTCTTCTCAATGTTATCCACAATTTGTTACAATCCACACAATCAAATTATTTTGCATAATCAATAAAACATAAGTAAACATATTTCTGGCATTCTCTGCTTTCAGCCAAGATCCATCTGACATCAGCAGTGATATCCCTCATTCCACACCTTCTTCTGAATCCAGCTTGCATTTCTGGAAGTTCTCTATCAATAATACTGCTGCAACCATTTTTGAATGATCTTCAGCAAGATTTTACTTGTGCATGATAGTAATGATATTGTTGGATAATTTCCACATTCTGTTGGATCACCTTTCTTTGGAATGGGCACAAATACTGACCTCTTCCAGTCAGTTGCCCAGGCAGCTGTCTTTCAAATCGCTTGGCATAGCCGAGTGAGTGCCTCTTTTGCAGCATCTGTTGAAACATTTCAACAGGTATTCTGTCAATTCCTGGAGCCTTGTTCTTCACCAATTCCTTCAACTTCTTCCTTCAAAAACATTGGTTCTTGATCATATGCCACCTCCTGAAATGGATAAACATTGACCATTTGTTTTTGATACAGTGACTCTGTGTATTCCTTCCATCTTCTTTTGGTATTTCCTCAATCATTCAATCTTTTGCTCATAGAATTTTTCAATATTGCAACTCGAGGCTTGAATTATTTCCTCAGTTCTTTCAGCTTGAGAAATGCCAAGTGTGTTCTTCCCTCTTGGTTTTCTAACTCCAGGTCTTTGCACATTTCATTATAATAATTGACTTTGTTCAAGCTGCTCTTTGAAATCTTCTGTTCAGCTCTTTTATCTTGTCATTTCTTCCATTTGCTTTAGCTACTCTCCAATCAAAGGCAAGTTTCAGAGTCTCTGCCGATATACATTTTGGTCTTTTCTTCCTTTCATGTCTTTTTAATGACCTTTTGCTTTCTTCATGGATGATGTACTTGATGCCATCCCACAAGTCCTCTGGTTTTTGGTCACTTGTGCATTAAGTCTATTCTTTAGATGGTCTCCAAATTCAAGAGGGATATAATCAAGGTCATAGTTTGGCATTCACAGACTTCTTTTCATTGTCTTCAGCTTCAACCTGAACTTGTATATGAGCAGTTGATGGTCTACTCCACAATCAGTCCCTGGGCTTGTTTTGGCTGAAGATATTGAGCTTTTCCATCAGCTCTTGCCACAGATGTAGTCAATCTGATTCCTGTGTACTTCATCTGGCACACACGTCCATGTGTATAGCTGCCATTTATGTTGTTGAAAAAAAGTATTTGCAATAATAAGTTGCTGGTCTGGCAAAATTCAATCATGTGATCTCCAGTGTTATTTCTATTACCAAGGCCATATTTTCCATCTACCACCAATTCTTCTTTGTTTCCAACTTTCGCATTCCAAGTACCAGTGATATTCAACACATCTTGAGTGTACGTTTGGTCAATTTCAGACTGTAGAAGTTGGTAAAGAATCTTCAATTTCCTCATCTTTGGCTTTGCTGGTTGGTATGTGAATTTGAATAATAGTAGTATTAACTGATCTTCTTATAGGTATATAGATATTATCTTATCACAGACAGCACTGTACATCAGGATAGATCTTGAAACATTCTTTGTGATGATGAATGCCATACCATTCCTCTTCAACTTGTCATTCCCGACATAGTAGCTTATGTGGTTGTCTAATTCAAAATGGCCAAAACCAGTCTATTTCAGCTCACTACCGCCTAGGATATCTATCTTTATGCATTCTGTTTCATTTTTGACAACTTCCAATTTTCCTAGATTCATACTTCGTTCATTCCATGTACCAAATATTAATGGATGTTGCATCCGTTTCTTCTCGTGCCACATCAGCAAATGGGGATCCCGAAATCTTTACTCCCTCTACATCAAGGTCAGCTCTACTCTGAGAAGTCAGCTCTTCCTCAGTCCTATTTTTAGTATCTTCCAACACGAGGGGCACATCTTCTAGCACTATATCAGACAATGTTCATAAAGTTTTCCAGGAATATATCAATGTTTCACTGCTATTTATAGGGTTTTCATTGGACAATTCTTTGAGAAGTAGATGGCCCTTCCTTCTTCTGAGTCTGCCTTAGTCTGGAATTCCACTCCACTGAAACCTGTCCACCATACGAGACCCTGGTGGTATCTGAAATACTGGTGACAAAGCCTCCAGCCTCACAGCAACACACAAGCCAACAGACAAGTGGTAGACACCACTGGTAGGAATGTAAAATGGTGCAGTTGCTTTGGAAAACAGCCTGGCAGTTCCTCAAAAGGTTAAACAGAATTATCATAACAAAACAAAACAAAAAGCTCTGTTGCCAGAGAGTCAATTCTAATGTTAGAGGGCAACCTTAGAGGGCAGAATAGATCCATAGAGTTTACAAAGCTGTCATCCTTACAGAAGCAGAATGGCACACGTTTTTTCAATGAAGCAGCTAGTGAGTTCAAACCGCTGATGTTTTGATTGACAGCTGAGTGCTTAAGGACTAGGGCTCCTAGAATTACCATTAAAAAAAAACCTCACTGCCCTTGAGTCAAATCTGACTCACAGTGACCCCTCCTCCCTGGGTTTCCAAGGCAGTATCGGAAGCAGATGGCCCAGTCTTCCTTCCAAGGAGTGGCTGGTGGGTTTGAACTGTCAGCCTTCTGGTTAGCAGTCAAATGCCTTAGTCACTACACCATATGACCCAGCAATTCCATTCCTCTATACTCTTGTATAGGAGCTCTGGTAGCATAATGGCTAAAGCACTTGACTGCTAACCAGAAGGCTGGCGGTTCAAACCC
>NW_006921681.1:1309878-1310368 GCF_000298275.1 Orycteropus afer afer
CTCAGCACAGAAAATAATATGGAACAAAGAAACCAGGGACACCATAAAAAAACACATAACAAAATGACAGCAACAAATTCAAACTTATCAAAAATTACATTGAATGTTAATGGATAAAATGCACCACTCAAGAGACAGAGAGTTGCAGATTGGATAAGAGAACAAAACCCATCAATATGCTGTCTACAAGAGACACACCTTAGAGACAATGATAAAAATAGACTAAAAATCAAAGGTTGCAAAAAGATATATCAAGCAAATGGAACCATAAAGAGCAGGAGTGGCAATATTAATTTCTGAGCAAATTGACTTTAAGACAAAAATCACCATATGAGCAAGGAAGGACATTATACAATGATTAAAAGATCAATTGAACAAGAAGATACAACCATAATAAATATTTATGGACCCAATGAAAGAGCCCCAAAATATATAAATCAGACTTTAAAAGAGTTGAAAAGTCAAATAGATGACTCCACAGTCATAGTGG
>NW_006921681.1:1312758-1313359 GCF_000298275.1 Orycteropus afer afer
GAGACTCAGTCAAAAATATACTGGAACTAATTGAGAGATTTAGCATCATGGCAGGATACAAGATCAACATCCAAAAATCAGTTGGATTCCTCTACGCCAGCAAAGAGATTGCTGAAAAAGAAATAAGGAAATAAAATACCTGGTAATAAATCTTCAGGGGCACAAAAGACCTGTACAAAGAAAACTATAAAAAACTACTTCAAGAAAACATAAGAGATCTACATAAATGGAAGAACATCCCATGCTCGTGGATAGGAAGATTGAACACTGTAAAAATGTCAGTTCTGCACAAAGCAATCTATACATTCAATGCAATCCCAATCCAGATCCCATCATTGTTTAAGGATATGGAAACACCGATCACTAACTTTATATGGAAAAGTCCTCGGATAAGCAAACCATTACTGAAGAAGAACAAAGTAGGAGGACTCACACTGCCAGATCTCAAAACTTACTATAGAGCCACAGTAGTCAAAACTGCCTGGCATTGGTACAATGACAGACACATAGACCAATGGAATAGAATTGAGAACCCAGGCTGACTCGACGGCACATAACAACAACAACAACAATATATGGCATTATTTTCCATCGAGTCGGC
>NW_006921681.1:1313772-1338354 GCF_000298275.1 Orycteropus afer afer
ACATGACTAGACACTTCACCAAAGAGGATATTCAGGCGGCCAGCGAATACATAAAGAAATGCTCACCATCATTAGCCAGAAAAAAAAAAAAAAAAAGGCAGAAAACTCACTGCCATCAAGTCAGATCCAACTCTCAGCGACCCCTCCTTGGGTTTCCGAGGCAGTATCACTATGGAAGTAGATCACCCAAACTTCTTTCCGAGGAGTGAGTGGCTGGTGGGTTTGAACCACTAGCCTTCTGGTTAGTAGTCAAGTGCCTTAGGCACTATGCTACCAGAGCTCCTCATTAGCCATCAGAGAGATGCAAATCAAAACAACGAGATACCATCTTGCTCCAATACTAGTAGCAAAGCTCAAAAAGACACAAAATAACAAATGCTGGCTAGGATGTGGAGAATTTGGGACTCTACTACACTGCTGGTGGGACTGTAAAATGGTACAACCACTGTGGAAAACAGTATGGCGACTCCTTAAAAAGTTGGAAACAGAAATACCATTTGACCCAGCCATTCCATTACTAGGTATATACCCTAAAGAAGTGAGAGCCATGACAAGAACAGACATATGCACACCCATGTTCATCGCAGCACTATTTACAACAGCACAAAGATGGAAACCACCTAGGTGCCCATCAACAGAAGAACGAATAAGCAAACTGCAATAGAATACTATGCAACACTAAAGAATGATGTAGAATCTGCAAAACACTGCATAACATGAATGAACTTGGAGGATATTATGCTGAGTGAAATAAGTCAATCACAGAAGGACGAATATAGTATTAGTTTATTGCTGTAAAAAGTTAAGAAAAGATTTATATATGGAAGGAAACTTTCTTTGTTGGTTATTAGGGGTAAGAGAGGAGGGGAGGGAACACTGCAAAAAAAAAAAAAAAAAAATGCACTGACCCATGGAAAAAGAAAACATTATGCAGAGTGAAAGGAGTCAGACACAAGAAGACAAATATTGTATGATCCCACTTGTATGAAGTATCCACAACAGGTAAATACAGAAATCAAAGGTTTTTAGTGGTTACCAGAAGCAGAGAAGCTCTGGTAGCGTAGTGCCTAAGGCATCTGATTGCTAACCAGAAGGCTGGTGGTTCAAACCCATCAGCCACTGCTTGGAAGGAAGACTGGGCAATCTACTTCTGTGGTAATACTGCCTCCGAAACTCAAGGAGGGATCGCTGTGAGCCATATCCGACTCCAGGGCAGTGAGTTTGTTTTTTGTTTTTTGTTTTTTTTTACCAGAAGCAAGTGGTAGGGGAAAATGGGTGGTGGTGGTTAATTGCTTGAAGAGTACATAGTTTTTGTTAAGGGGGATGACAAAATATGGAAACAGATAGTGGTGATTGTGGCATAGCCTGGTGAATGCAATTGTTGTTGTTTTTGTTGTTATGTGCCATCGAGTCGGACTCAACTCATAGCGACCCCTCCTTGGGTTTCCAAGGCAGTATCACTATGGAAGTAGATTGCCTCATCTTCCTTCCAAGGAGTGGCTGGCAGGTTTGAAGCGCCAGCCTTCTGGTTAGCAGTCAAGTGCCTTTAGCCACTATGCTACCAGAGAATTAGTATCACTGAATTGTACATGTGAAAATGGTTGGAATGTTTTGTTATATAAATTTCATCACAATAAAAATTATTTTAAAAACAAAAAATTAAACAAATAAAATATACATGAAAGCCACTTGTAAGCAGTACAACACTACATTGTTATGCATTAACCAATTACACGAAGACAGCTCCCTCTGGCTCTGTCTTTTGGTCTAATATTACATCATGACCTCCTGAGGGGCACAAGCAGGAGACAGATCCACACAGGCGGCTCCAATGAGTGCTTGGTAGTATATGCACAGGGAGCAATCTGCTAACACAGCTATAGGTGCTTTGACCTCCAAACCTGACTGTGCCCTCACAGACCTTAGCTTGCCACTGCACAGGGTAACCTATTTCCCCTAACAAAGCCCAGTGGGGCCAAGATGTCCCGAGAGAAAACATACCAGGTCTCTACCGAGGATTAACACCAAAGTGGGCACACTCAATCCAACTGAACACACAGTTCACACAAAAAATAAGCACCCAGTATCCAGTCCAAATGATATCCAAAAATTCCTCCCTGCCTTACAAGCTGGGGTTTGGAAAGTGCTCCCATCATCCTACCTTGCAGAGCACTGAAGTGACAGGAGACCAGTCTTGGTTCCTAGAGCCTGAACAGAAGCCCAGCCTCTTACCCCTGGCCCCTTGGAGCCCTGGGGCCCCATATACTTCCAGGCAGTGATCGGCCTCTTGAAGGCTGCCTGTCTGGCCTGCCCGCAGAGGCAGAGAGCCCTGGCCAACAGCTTCATCCTGTGTATATGTGCCAAACTGCAACTGGTTCCCTGTCTCCACCTGGAAAGTGCCGAGTCAGTCTGTCCCTCTGTCACTCCCTTAAGGAGCCAAGCCCCTACTTATGACTGGTGGCCTCCTCTTTCCATGTGGCCAATCCCCTGGGCCCACCCTTCTTCTAATCCCTCCAATCACCAGTCATTCGACCGTGTTCTGATTCCTGTGCTCAATGACAGGATGCTTCTCTGAAGCCTGGTGATGCAATGAGCCAGGCTTCCACCCAAAGTCATCAGCACGTCTTCTTACAAGCAAATGAGACAGAGACACAAGCAGAAGCCACAGTCTGTGTGTCTAGGGGGCAGGTGGAACCGACTAGAGCAGTGACTAACATCCTCTCAAGGACATGTCACTTATACTACCAACTGGCCAGGCCAGTCCCTCCAGGGAGGGAGGAGCACATTCCACTAGGATGGAATGTTTTTGGCCCAGCACCCCACGCCAGGAGCTGCCAACTAGCACAGAGGTCCTGATCCATCACAGACTGTATCCCCACAGAAGGAAGATGCACGTGCAGACCATGAAGGTTCCCGTCCTTCCTTAGGCAGGGACTCTCCAGCTTCATAGGAGAGCTGAGGGAAATGCAGGTTCGGGGGCCCTTCCACATACACACCCCTGAGATTCAGAGGCAGCAGGTGTGGATTGGGGTCAGGAGCCTGTTTTTATTCCTTAGTGTGAAAAATATCTTGTGCTCACAGAAGACATAAGAGTGAAATGAATCAAAACCACCAACTCAGGACTAATCTGGTCTCCTCTCTGCCCCCACCCACTCCTCCCACCAAGTTATTTTGAAGCAAATCTCAATCATGGCTTGGTATCTGTAAATATTTAAAAACCCAAGCACATTGCTGTGAAGTGGATTGCAGCTCACGGAGACCCTACGTGTTAAGAGTAGAATTGCTCCACAAGACTTTGCAAGGCCGTAATCTAGCGTAGTAGGTTAAGACATGTGGCTGTTAACCATAAGGTCGGCAGTTGAAACCCACCAGCTGTTCCATGGAAGGAAGATGAGGCAATCTATTTCTGTAAAGATTTACAGCCTAGAAAATCCAATGGGGGTCGCTATCAGTCAGAATCAACTCGATGGTGGTGGGATTTTTGTTTGTTTGTTTGTTTGAATTTTTACAGAAGTTGCCCTGGTGGCACAACTGAAAGATTGGCAGCTCAAACTCACCCACAGCTGTGTGGGAAGTAGACCTGGTAATCTGTTCCTGTAAAAATTACAGCCAAAGACAATGTTTCCACAAGTGTATTGGTATGTTCTGTAAGAATTCCCAGGTGTATAGTAGAGCTGACAAAGGACAAGGTTGTAGTCACTTTTTGGGCACAGCCAGCTACTCAGAGGGACTGAGTAGTTGGACCTGTGGGCTTGGGACCATAGTCACAGGGGACATCAAGCTAAAATGGCATAACATACTACACAAAACATTGTTCTACCTCCTACTTTGGTGAATAGTAACTGGTATCTTAAAAGCTTGCAAGCAGCCATCTAGATGCAATGATGGGCTTCTCCTCGTCCAAAGCAAAGAAGAATGAAGAAAACCAAAGATTTATGGAAACAATTAGTCCAAGCAACTGGTACACCATGCGATCCTCAGCCTATACGACTATGAGACCAGAAGAACTAGATGGTGCCCGGCTACCACTATCAACCACTCAGAGGAGGATCTATGTAGGAGATCCTGGATAAAGTGGGAGAACAATATGGAACAAAACTCAAAATCATTTTGAAAAAAAAAAGGCGGGACCAGGTTTGCTGGTCTGATAGGGCCTGATGGAACTATGGCCCCTACCTGCCCTTCTGGTCTGGAACTGAACCCACACCTGTGGCTTCCAGCCAAACAAAAGACAGGCATAAGAGGTGAACATTTACACTAGATAGATATACTCCTTGGAGAGAACAATCATGGGAGAATAGAAGGGCTGTGTATGCACAGGGATATAGTTCAGGGGGCAGGAGTGCATGGAGGGATGGACACAGGGAAGAGGTAACTATCAGGAGGAAGTGGGAGGGGAGCAGTTGCATTGGGGTAAATTATAGTCAACGTCATGAGACAAAGTATATGTGAACTGCTGTATGGAAAGTGAGTTTGTTCTGTAAACTTTCACGCAAATTACAATTTAAAAAAACAAACAAAAAAACACAGCCAAGAAAACCCTATGGCACAGTTCTGCTTTGTCACATGGGGTCACTATGAGTCAAAAGTAAAATACATTTAAAACAGGTACATTTTATTGCATGTACATGATACCTCAATAAAGTTGCTTGTAAAGGCATAGTTACACGGAACCCTTATCCATTTCTGGTGGAATGCAAAATGGTATAGCCACTGTGAAGAAGAGTTTGGTGGTTCCTCAAAAAGTTGAACATAGAACTACTATATGAACCAGCAATTTCAATCCTAGGTACAAACCCAAAAGAATTGAAGGCAGAAACGCAAATAAAAACCTGTACGCCAGTGTTCACCACAGCACTTTTCATAATAGTCAAAGGTGAGAACAACCCAAATGCTCATCAACACATCAACAGCTAAACAAAATGTGATACATACAATGGAATATTACTGATGCATGCTACAACATGCGTGAATCTTGAAAGTCTCACACTGAGTGATATCAGTTGCAAAAGGACAAATACTGTATGGTCCCAATTACACGAAACAGCCAAACATATAGAGACCAAAGCTTATGACTGGTTACCAGAAATGAGAGGGAGGGAGAAAAGGGGAGTCATTACTTAGGGAGCACTGAGTTTCTGTCAATGGAGTAATCTGGAAAAAGATAGGGGTGATGTTTGCACAACTTGATGAATATAAGCAATGTCACTGAATTGTACATGTAAATATTTTTGAATTGGCAAATATTTTGTTATATATAAAAAAGCTTAATATCTTTAACTATCAAGGGGCTGTCCAGGTGTCCCTGATTATCATGTGTTTTTGAAATCTGCACTTTACTGACTTTCTACTGAAATATTACATGCAGAAAATCTGTAGTGTTAATAAGCTTCCCCAGTTATTCTGCAGGCAGTCTACAGACATGGGGGGGAAGGTGTCACATAATTTATCCTCCTCCCAGTACATCTCTGAGAGTGACAGAAAGCACCAGCTGGGTGGGAAACCAGGAACAGGCACACCGTGGAACAAGTGTGCTCACACCGGGGCTTCAGCCCCACTTGGTGAAGCCCTGCCCCCAGAACTCAGCCAACCAAAGGGTTGTCTCACAGGACAAACAACTTCTGGCCTGATTGAGAAACCAAGGAGCAAGCCAGTTGCAGGTGCCAGGGCAAGCATGATGCCAGGCTGCCTGCCCCACTTATAGGGAGAGGCTGAACAACAGATGAGCACAGGCCTCCCCAACCACAGGCTGGCTCTTCAGGGCAGCAAAGGGCCCCCACACCATGGGAGGAAGGCAGTACGGGGCATCATTTTATGGAATGTTCTAGAATACTCACTCTGATTGTTGTTGCTATAAATGAGATTCTATGTTTAGGAGGCCTGGTGACACAATAGTTAAGCCCTTGTCTGCTAATCCAGAGTTTGGCAGTTTGAATCCACCCAGAAGCTCTGTGGAGAAAAGACCTGGCAATCTGCTCCCCTAAAGATTTAGCTCAAACCAAACCCAACACCACAGAGTCAATTTCAACTCATACCAACCTTAAAGATTACAGCCTAGGAAATCCATGGGGCAGTTTTACTGTCATGTTGTTGTTGTTGTTATGTGCCATCAAGTCAGACCTGACTCATAGAGACCCCTCCTTGGATTTCTGAAGCAGTCTCTATTAGTTGGAATTGACTCAACAGCACACAACAACATATTTTCATTAATTCCACTGTAAAATTACAGACAAGGCTCCAAGAAGAAATAACTTCAACCTCATAACATACAAAAATTCACATCTAGTCAACTAACGTTTATTGGTGTATCTACTAACGCATGAACGCACTGCCGTCGAGTTGGATCTGACTCACAGCGACTCCTCCTTGGGTTTCCGAGGCGGTATCACTACAGAAGTAAATTGTCCAACCTTCCTTCCGGGGAGTGGCTGGTGAGTCTGAACCGCCAACCTTCTGGTTAGCAGTCAAGTGCCTTAGGCACAATGCCACCAGAGCTACCGGTGTATCTACTAGATGTCAGAAATCTTTCTAAGCATTCCTGGTACAGCTATGAACAAAGCAAGCCCTGACCCTCATGAAACATTCTAGTGGATAGCAGCTGTTGTTGTTGTTGTTATGTGCCGTCGAGTCAGCCCCGACTCATAGCGACCCCTCCTTGGGTTTCCGAGGCAGTATCACTACGGAAGTAGGATTGCCCAACCTTCCTTCCGAGGAGTGGCTGGTGGGTTTGAACCGCCAGCCGTCTGGTTAGCAGGCAAGTGTCTTAGCCACTATGCTACCAGAGCTCCCAGTGGATAGCAGCTAAGAACATGAAAATAATAATAATAACCTCATAGAGCTCATCCACCTACTTATAAATGAAAGACTCTGAGGTTACCTGCCCCCTGGGCAATGTCCATATCAAAGCCCCCCTCTGTCAGAATGACTGGCTAAAGCTGACTGCAGTCCCCAGGGAGCTCTGAGCTTCTTTTCAAATAAATCTTCTCTCCAAATAAATTCACTACCAGTGAATTCTGATTTTTAAATCCCTCTACATTCTCCACTGTCCTATAAAATCGCCACCAGCCATATACGGTTACTTATGTTCAAACTAGTTAAAATGCAGTGCAATTGAAAATCCAGTTTTCCATCACCTAGCCACATTTCAAGGACTCAATAGCTGCCAGTGGCTAGTGACTGCCAGACTGGATAGCAGAGCTCTGGACCATTTCCATCACTATAGAACATTCTAGTGGGTACTACAACTCTACAGTATCATACTCTCTGACCGACAACCTGTTAGATGAGATATCCTTCAACTTTAATTCAACAGTAACTCAGACAGCTTCTGTGGTAGTTAAATTTGTATGTCAACTTGGCTGGGCCTAGTTGAGTGGCTGGGCAGCTGGTGGTAGTTATTCCCCATGATGAGACTGGCAATCAGCTCCATGGTGGGATCTACCACAAGCATCTGAGTAGCAGCCTTTGGGATGTGGTCTGCTTCCTGTACATAAGGAGAAGCCTTGGGGATAGTCTCTAGCCATGTCATTGTTCAGCAGCCTGCCATGCTCTGCCAATCCTAGCACTTACAATGGACTTGAATTAATGGCCTGCCATGTGGTTTGGTAACATCGGGACTGTGTCATTTTATTTGTCGACCTTGGGCTTGCTAGCCTCAGCAGCCAGTGCTGCCTGAATGAAGAGATACCTCTAGCTCCAGTGGGCCGGGAGAATGAGGCAGAGCTGAAGCCCAAGGTTGAGGGGCTTTCACCCAGCCCCTAGAGCCTGGCAGTTTGAACTGGGACTTAAAGCCTCCAAATTGTAAGAATAAGCTCCTATTGGTTCAAGCCATCTTATTTGTGGTATATTCTTGTCAGAGTGGCACTAGGTAACCAGAACAGCTTCTATTAGGGGCCCACAGGGACAACACGTTTAAGCCTCCCAACCAAGATAAAGCTAAGCAGGGGTAAGCACTGGGAAACATGAGAACATCTGGCAGGAAATGATCCACAATGCCAAGTCGAGGTCAAGGTCAACAACGACCTTGGACAAACGCTCTAATCTATGACAGCCTCACGTCGTCATCTGTAAAATGATAGAGCTGGTCTCAGGGACCCCTAATGGTATTACCAGCCCTGAACTCTGAGTCCAAAAAGGAATATAGTAATTCACTAACTAAATATTTATAAATATTACTCAAAATAAACCAAAAGAAAAATGCTCTTCTGAAACTTTAAATGCTATCCTGGAATTTGTCCCTCTTTGGTACAGATCAAAGGAATAGGAGACAATGCCTCATGGTGGCCTGGCTGTTCAAAGTTTGAGTTTTCAAAGGTAAATCTTTCCCCTTGTGAGCTCACATTTACATGTGTCAGGCGCTGTGCTAAAGGTTTAAATCGTCACAATAATTTGAAATGGCAGAGCTGGAATCTAAAACCCAGGCAGTCCTCTCCTGAGCCAATATACCACTTTTCAGATAAAAAATAGCTACCTTTTTAATGGGCTAGTCCTTCCGCCAAGTACTAGAGATGTATTACTTTTGTTAACCCTCAGAATAACCCAAGAGAAAATGTAGGTACTGAAAGGTTAAGCAGCATCCTTCAGGTCACACAGCTACCAAGAAGCAGTGGCAGAATTCACATCCAGGCCTAGGATGCAGAGCTGGAGCTGTAACAACTGTCCTCGCCTGCCTTTAAACTTCTTGGACCTTCAGCAATTCCACTGAACAGGCATAGCACGTGATCACTCTTAACTGTCTAGGATGGTGAAGATTTTGGCATCCTCTCCCTGCTAGATTGCTCAAATTTTCCACAGGTTTATTTCCTTCACCTGTGCTTTGTAATGGAGGTGTCCAGTGAAACCTTATTAAATTCATGACTTTGGCTGTCCTGGACAAGAAGGCTCTTCTTTCAATGCAAGGTGTCAACTCAGATGTCCTTAAAGGGCTCCCCACTTTGGTGCATCCACTCACCACTGTCCTGGGGTTTCTTTGGGTAAAACCCATGTGACCTAGCCCTCTTCAGGGTAACTTCTTTGGCATCTCGCTGCACCTCAATGTTCACCCCAGCCAAGCATCCTGCCATTGGCCAAAGAGGCCACTGAGAAATAACAGACAATTGTGAAACTGAGACAAGAGGCAGCTGGGAATCACAATGGGACACCAACAGGTAAGGAAAAGAGCACACACACGTGCATACACACCTGTGTCCACATAGAAATGTCTGAAGCTACATAGAAATATATGAACTGTGAAAAGCTGGCTTAAAAAGAACAATATACAGTGACTATTCCCTGGAGAAAGGAGGCTTGGTGGCGCAGTGGTTAAACACTCCCCTGCTAATCAAAATGTTGGCAATTTGAACCCACAACCTGCTCTACAGGATAATAGGAGTCTGCATCCGTAAAGATTACAGCCTCGGAAACCCTATGGGGCAGTTCTACTGTCTTATAGGGTCACTATGAGTCAGAATTAACTCGATGGCAATGAGTTTTGGTTTGGCCCTCGGTGGCACAAATGGTTAAGTGCTTAACTACTAACTGAAAAGCTGGTGGTTCAAACCCACCCAGAGATGCCTCAAAAACCAGGCCTGGCAATCTGCTTATGAAAAGTCTTGAAAACCCTGTGGAGTAACTCTACTTTGCACACATGGGATTGCCATGAATCAGAATCGACTGGACAGCAACTAACAACAACGAAGCTATTCATCATCCTGATGAAGTAAACAAAAGCTCAGCCTTACAAAGGTAAATGTTTTATTTACTTGGGGACAACGGTGGAAAGAACACCGGATATGGAGTCAGAAGACCTGGTTGGAGACCTGACCCTGGAGCCCTCAGGAGCTGCATGCCATTATAGAGTTACTCATCCTCCCAAGACCTCCACTTCCTCCTCAGCATAGTTGAGTGGTGGATCCCAGGGAAGATGAGAAAGTCAAGGGAGGCAAAATACATGGAAGCTCTTTGTAAATGATGGAGCTCAAGGTCACTCAGGCAACAAGCAGAGCTGGATGCAAGGACGTGATTCCAAATATCAGTCTCTTCTATATCTTTGCCTGGGGTCCTGGAGTGGGTGGGGCCAACACATCCACACAGCCAATAACAAAGCAAATGGAACAAGGCTTCCCCAAGATTTCCTCTCTCCGGAAAAGTCAAAACTGACCTTCATGTCAGGAAAGGACGGGGACCCAATCCAGAAGCCAGGGTGGGGCAGGAAGTCTGCACTCAGGCACTCACTATCTGCCTAGCCCTTTCACTCTTTCAGGGAGATGTCAACATCCTTAGGAAACTAATTTGCTTCAGGTCAGTATGATTCCAGGAACCCACACCCAAACAGGAAGCAGCTCTCACAGGAGTGGTCCATCATGCACAGGGACTGTCGCTGTTGTTGTTATGTGCCATCGAGTCAGACCAACTCATAGCGACCCCTCCTTGGGTTTCCAAGGCAGTATCACTACAGAAGTAGATTGCCCCATCTTCCTTCTGAGGAGTGTCTAGTGGGTTTGAACCTCCAGCCTTCTGGTTAGCAGTCAAGTGCCTTAGCCACTATGTTACCAGAGCTCCCAATGCACAGGGGCAGATTACCCAATAAGCGAGGTAAATACAGACTTACTTGTGTTTACTTACTAATCTGTAGTGAACAATTTCACATTTTTTTCAAATATCAAAGATTTTGCTTCTAGGTGTGGCTGGCATCTGTCTCTCTCCCAACCCCACAGCACCTTCCTACAGAATTTGAAAGCCTCTTTTCAAATACAATCCCTGACTGGGACTGAGTACCCAGTAAGCAAGGTAAGCACGGGCTTACTTGTGTTTACTAATCTGGAGTGAAATTTCACATTTTTACCATATCAAAGACATTATGCAGGACAGGCCCAGTTGCAGGCCACAACAGACAGGTGCACACAGAGGTCACAAGGCCAGCCTGCTTCCCTCAGCCCACACTCAAATCCCAGGCTTGCCTCTGCTTCTGATTCCGACAACCTTGAGGCTGTCCTTCCCACCTTCTACCGAGAAATTAGCTAGCTCATGATCTCCAGCCTCCTCGGAGGTCTAGATCCAGTCACCCGGTTGAAGGAAGGAGGGGCAACGGAAGCACAACCCTCTGTCCCTACTGTGTAAGATGCTCCCAGGCACAAGTGGGCCATTCCCTTCTCTAGCAGTAAACTGAGAAGAGCATATTATCTGTTCTTCCTTTCAACACCTTGATCTTCTCAAAGAAGAAAAGGAATGACTATCTGCAGGCCCTTCCACTCTGGGCACCTCCTAAGGGAAACCAATCTGCTTTCACGACTCCAGCCGCGGTAGCCTAGCGAGCTGGTAACCTGCCCTTCTGCCTTTTGGTGGATTTGGTTCGCTTTGCATGACCGCCCAGATAACAATCCCAAACGAAGAAGACAAACGGGACACCCGAGCCTCCTGGTGAGGCTTGGAAGAGCTGAAGCATCCAGGGAGGGGCGGAGTTCGGAGGTTGTGAGGGGATGTGTCCCCGACCACCCCCGCGGAAGGGGCCAGCCGCGTCGCGATGCTCTGATTGCTTGCCCAAGAGGCCTGCATGGCCACCACCGCCGTGCCACCGCCTTTCGAATGCCGGCGGAGGCCGCGAGGCGCGGCGCACAGCGAGGCCGCCAGCTCCTCTGCAGCATCCGCGAAGCGCATCCCGGGCACGCGGGCGGCGGTCCCGGGGAGAGAGGAGAAGGGGTGGGGTCCGCCCGGGCGCGAAGACCCGGCCCCTGCAGCGCGGCGCCACCCGCTCGGCGCTGGGGGGAGGGGCGCGGGCAGTGAGGGAGGGGTGGATCCAGTGGGGCGGGGGCCGCGGGTACACGGGGGACGGCCAGCGAGGTGGTAGCAGGCCGGAATTGGTAATTTGGCGCCCCTGGCCGCCGCGTAGCGCGGATGCTATCTCTTACCGGCATATTTGGATGGCGGACGGAGTCTCGGTTGCGGAGCCCGACATACTGGCGGCGGCGGCGGCGGTGGCGACGGGCGGCTGCAGGAGAGCGCAGGTGTCTGGCACTACCCGCGCGGAATGAATGAGCCTGGGTGGCGCCATGGAGGGGCAGGGCGGGGGCGGAGCCATGGAGCCCGAGAGGCGGGGCCTACGTACCGAGGGCGAATCGAGCACAGCCTCGCTCCTCAGGCCCCGCCTCCCACCAGGCCCCGCCCCACGCAGGCCCCGCCCCCCGGCCCGCCGAGGCCCACGCCGGCCCGGTCGGGCCCCCAGCTCGAGCGACGGTGAGTGTCGCGGCAGGTCGCCGTTTCCAGAAGATTCGGAAGCCGTTGGGGAGCGTCGGCCCGGAGCCAGGCCCTCGAACGTTGGCGAGCTAGGTCCCCGCCCGGCCGCAGCCGAACTTTGGCGGCCCTCAGGAAACCGAGCTCAGTGTCCAGCTCCGTGTCGGGGCGAGCGCGCTGAGGCGTCCAGAATCTACCTCTTCCGGCGCTGCGGTTAATATTTGTTCTGGGCGGGCCTAACCTCCCTGGGTGGAGACACGGGTTTCAGGCGTCCCGTGCACAGCCGTGCGAATGGGGTAAAACGCAGAAGGCCTCAGGGCGCCTGGAAAGCTCCTGCCGGCGGAAAGGCCAAGTACACGGAGCAGACCCAGCACGCCCTCGCCCATTGTCTCACCTCCTAAATCGGCCATAAAAGAAAACTAAGAATATGCCCCTGAAACGAGTATAATTGCAGAACTGCTGTGTCACTGCCCCATGAGGAAGCCTGTGGGTACAAAAAACGGAAATGAGCTCGGTTGGGTCTCACGGAGGGGCGGCGGCAGCAGCACAAAGCATCACGAAGCGTCTGCCTACACCGCCCGCCTGCTTCAAACTGCCTCACCGCCCTTCTGGTCAGGTTCCTCAAAAAGTCGTCCTGGGCGAGCTGAGCGTTTGTGAGGGGAAGTGCTCCTGGACGAGCTGATCTGTGTTACTGCACACCGTGTGGACTCGAGTGGAGTGCAGGCCAAACCGTAGGTCACAGAATCTACCAAAATAACACTAAGATCTCCGCGTGCCAGAATTACAGATAGGGTTTTGTTCACACACACACACACACACACACACACTTAGTATACGCTTGGGCATTTTTCAGATTTTCTACAATGAATATAATGGCTTTGGAACTCGTATTTAATAATAGTAGTAAGCCACAGAACTCGAGTATTGGGCTCCTAGTCTTTCCTGTCTTTCTAGACCATGGGGGCAGCCCACAGCATGATCTGTAACTCTCAGGAAAAGAGGGTACCAGTCCAAATCTTCAGATTCTTTATGCTTTCGAGATGATTACACACAAAAAATATTTATTCTAAAAATTAAATTGAAGCAAGCATGAACAGCCACCAAGCCTATTTAATATCTCTTTCCAATAGGAAAGGAGCTCTGGTGGTGTAGTGGATAAGGTCTGCTACTCAGAAGGTTGGCAGTTCAAACCTACCAGCTGCTCCGTGGAAGGAAGATGGGGCGATCTCCTTGGGTAACGATGTACAGCCTCAGAAACCCAGTAGGGGTCGCTATGAGTTGGCTTCGACTTGATGGGTGAGTTTTGGTTTTGGTTTTCCAGCAGGAGTACCTGGGTGGTGCAAATGGGCAAGCACTGGACTACTAACAAAAAGGTTGGCACTTCACACCAGGGCTTCAAACCAGTTCCTTCCTGTTTGACATCCTGTTGCCCTGGTTTGAACCCACCCAGAGGCTTTTTTTTTTTTTTTCAAAAGACAGGTCTGGATATCTGCTTCTTAATTACTCCTAAACTATTCCGCCTATCTTTCCAGTCTAGATATTTCTCCAGTCCAGCATGCAATCTAAGGTGCTCTGGTGGTGCAGTGCCTCAGGCATTTGACTGCTAACTAGAAGGTTGGTGGTTCAAACCCATCAATAGCTCCATGGAATAAAGATGGGAAAATCTACTTTTGTAAAGATTTGCCGCCTAACAATGAATTTTTTGGTTTTAGCATGTAATCTAAGATTTTTTTTTTTTTTTTTTTTTTTTTGCTGTTCTTATTTGTCTCCCAATCAGATTTTGAGCTCTTTGAAGAAGGAAGCATTTCTAATGCTCACAGGGATGAATACAACCTATACAAATGTGGCCAAAAAAAATCCACTTGCCATTGAGTCAATTCCAATTAGTGGAAACCTAATATGTGTCATAGAGCCTAGGGCATTTGACTGCTAACCAGAAGGCTGGCACTTGAAATCCACCAGCCACTCCTGGGAAGGAAGATTGTGCAGTCTACTTCTGTAGTGATACTGCCTCGGAAACACAAGGAAGGGTCACTATGAGTTGGATCTGACTCCACAGCAGTGAGGTTTTTTTTTGTTGTTGTTGTTGTTTGTTTTTTAAATGTGTCAGAATAGAATTGGCTCCATAGGGTTTTCAGCAGCTGGTTTTTCAAAGGTAGATCACAGTGCCTTTCTTCTGAGGCACTTCTGGGTGAGTTTGAACCACCAACCTTTCCGTTAGCAGTCAAGTGCTTAACCATTGGTACGACCTAGGGAGTTCTTAAAATCTGGCAAGGCCTTGGATTGCGTTGACTCTCATGGAAGGGCTGTTTGGACAGAAAAATAGAATGTTAAAGTAGAGAATCCAAGACCAAAGAAAGAGAAAAGCCCTAATTAATGTTCTAGGTGCTTTACATTCATTGCCTCATTTAATCTGAACAAAGGCCTGTTGTTTTTGTTATGTGCCATGGAGTTGGATGCAACTTGGGTTTCCTAGGCGGTATCACTACAGAAGTAGATTGCCCAGCCTTCCTTCCAAGGAGTCGCTGGTGGGTTTGAACCACTAACCAGCCTTCTGGTTAGCAAGCAAGTGCCTTAGCCACTATGCTACCAGAACTCCTGAACAAAGGCCTAAGAAGGCCTTTATTACCTCGGTTTAGATAAGGGGACTAATAAAGGTCTTCCCAGAGATAAAGGCCTTGCATGAGTGGTGCAAGCCATTAGCTCATGGCTGCTAACTGAAGACTGAAGGTTGGAGTCTACCTAGAAGGGCCTCACAAGAAAGACCTGGCAATCTGCTTCTGAAAAATCAGCCATTGAAAACTCTATGGAGTTGAAAACTCTTTGAGTCTGGGACTAGATAGTGATGGTGATTCCACAACAATATGAAGGTACTTAGTGCCACTGAATTGTATACTTTAAAATAGTCAAAATAGTCACATTTATGTTATGTATATTTTACCAAAATTAAAATTAAAAAGAGGTGAATTTAAAAAGAAACCCTATGAAGAATAATTCTGATCTGACACACACAGTCACCATGAATTGATGGTTTTGGTTTTTAGCAGATAGGGAATGTGCCTTGCCTGAGACTTGACAGCTGGTTTTTGTTTTGGTTTGTGTTGTAAGAAATTATCGGGGCCTCTGTTGGGAAGTTGTTGCTGTTCTTACTTGACTCATGGTGACCCCATGTATACAGAAAAAAAATGTGCTTCTTAGGGTTTTCAAAGCTGTGGTCTGTCAGAAGCAGGTCACCTGGCCTGTGATCCATAGTGCCTCTGGGTGGGTTCAAACCACCAACCTTTCAGCTAGTAGTCAAGTGCTTAACGGTTTGTACCACCCAGAAACTCCTGTTGTTGTTGTTGTTGTTATGTGCCGTCGAGTCGGCCCCGACTCATAGCAACCCCTCCTTGGGTTTCCGAGGCAGTATCACTACAGAAGTAGGATTGCCCAACCTTCCTTCCGAGGAGTGGCTGGTGGGTTTGAACCGCCAGCCATCTGTTTAGCAGGCAAGTGTCTTAGCCACTATGCTACCAGAGCTCCCAGAAACTCCTGTTAGCACTCATGATTTACATTGATCTAGCCAGTTTCTTAGCTAAGTTCCTCAAAAGAGCTGTCTATACATGCACCCTTTCTCTTCTTCCTTTCCTCCAATTCACTTTTGAACCCATGCCATTCCAGCTTTTGTCTCTCCCACTCAATTATCAAGGTCACTAATTCCATCTAAGTTGCTAAATCCAATAATCCCTTGTCAGAAGTCATCTTTCTTGCTCTCCCAACAGCATTATAATAGATGTGACCTTTCTCTTGTGGAAACGCTGATCCCTTGCTTTCCAGGACACCACACACTCCTCCTTTTGCACCCTCCTTACTGGCCACTCTCCACCAGCTCTGCCTCCCCTCTATCTCAGGACTTTGGAAAAGTGCCACAGTATTTGGACTCCAGGTCTCAACCTGTCTCATGGTTTCAAATTCCATCTCTACACTACCAAAAACCAAACCAAACCCACTACCGTGGAGTCAATTATAACTCATAGTGACCCTTCCTTGCGTTTCCGAGGCAGTATCACTACAGAAGTAGATTGCCCAACCTTCCTTCCGAGGAGTGGCTGGTGGGTTTGAACCGCCAGCCTTCTGGTTAGCAGACACATGCCTTAAGCACTATGCCACCAGAGCTCCTACCACATTTATAGCACTAGCATGGACCTTTCCCTTGAACACTAGACCAACTCCACTTGCCTACTCTCAGCCTCACTCTGGTTGCTTAACAGGCATTTCATGCTCACCTAGTCCTGATCCTCTCCCAGAATTACCTCCTTTCAAAATCTTCCCCATCTCCCTAAATTGGAATCCTTTTCTTCCAGTTGCTCAAGCTAAGAACCTAGAAGTCACCCTTGACTCCCAAATTCTACAGCTCTGCATTCCAAATAAATCTAGAATCTGATCACCTCTCACCTTGGCATTCAAGAATCTACCCCACCCCCACTTCTGTACTTCTGACCTTACCTGCCACTCTCTTGCTCACCTAGCTCCAGCCTCTCTGACCTCCCTGATCCTTCCTGAATATCCTAGGCATGTGACAGGGCCTTTGCATGTGGATCACTCTGCACTGTGCCTGAACCACTCATCCCCCAGGCACCCACATGGCTCATCTCCTCCCTTTCTACAGGTTTTTACTCAAATTTCACCTTATCGGGCCCTATCTAAAATGGCAACCACTCACCTACCTCTAACACCCCCGTTCTCCTAGCTTTATTGTTCTCCTTAACATGCAACCAAGGAGCCCTGTTGACACAGTGGTTAAAGCATTCAGCTGCCAACGAAAAAGGTTGGAGGTTTGAACCCACCAGCCACTCCATGGGAGAAAGATGAGGCAATCTACTTCTGTAAGGTTTTACAGCCTTGGAAACCCTATGGGGCAGTTCTACTCTGTCCTATAGGATCACTGTGAGTCAGAATGACTTGGTGGCAGTGTTAGGTTGTTGTTGTTGTTGTTGTTAGGTGCCGTTGAGTCATCTCTGACTCATAGCGACTCTGTGTACAACAGAACAAAACACTGCTTGGTCCTGTGCCAGCCTCATGATCCCTGCTATATCTGAGCCCATTGTTGCAGCCCCTGTGTCAATCCATCATGTTGAGGGCCTTCTCCTTTTTTCATTGACCCTCCACTTTACCAAGCATAATATCCTTCTCCAGGGAATGGTTCCTTCTGACAACATGACCAAAGTAGGTAAGACGAAGTCTGGCCGTTCTCGCTTCCAAGGAGCATTCCAGCTGCACTTCTTCCAGGACAGATTTGTTAGTTCTTTTAGCAGTCCATGGTACTTTTAGTATTCTTTGCCAGCACCACAACTCAAAAGCATCAACTCTTCTTTGGTCTTCCTTATTCATTGTCCAGCTCTCACATGCATATGAGGCGATTGAAAATACCATGGCTTGGGTTAGACGCACCTTAGTCTTCAAGGAGACATCTTTGCTCTTCATCACTTGAAAGAGGTGTTTTGCAACAGATTTGCCCAATGCAATACGTCTTCTGATGTCTTGACTGCTGCTTCCATTGGTACTGATTGTAGAACCAAGTAATATGAACTCTTTGACAACTTCAATCTTTTCTCCAATTACCATGATGCAGCTTTTTGGTCCAGTTGTGAGGATTTTTATTTTGAGGTGTAATCCATACTGCAGACTGTAGTCTTCAATCTTCATCAGCAAGTGCTTCAAGTCATCCTCACTTTCAGCAAGCAAAGTTGTGTGGTCTGCATATTGCAGGTTGTTAATGAGCCGCCTTCCAATCCTGATGCTGTGTTCTTCTTCATATAGTCCAGCTTCTCAGATTATTAGCTCAGCATACAGATCAAATAAGTATGATGAAAGGATACAACCCTGACACAAAGTTTAAAATCAGGAAGGGAATGTGTCAAGGTTGTTATCCATAATTTGTTATGATCCACACAATCAAATGCTTTTGCACAGTCAGTAAAACACAAGTAGGTGGCAGTAGGTTTGTTTTTTGGTAGCACCACCACTAATGGCGTACTGCCTAACTACTAACCAGAAGGCTGGCAGTTCAAACCCACCAGCCACTACTCGGAAGGAAGGTTGGGCAATCTACTTAAGTAGCTATACCCCCTCAGAAGCCCAAGGAGGGGTCGCTGTGAGTTGGATCCAACTTCACGGCAGTGAGTTTGGTTTTTTTGGTTCACCGCTAAATACAAATTTTGTTCATTTGTTTATTATCTGTCCCTCCCAACTAGAATGTATGCTGCATGAGGACAGAAATGTTTTACTGTTCGTTCACTGTTGTGTGCTACAGAGTGCCAAGTACATAATAGTTGTTCAAAACGATGTGAATGACTGATTCAATTGAGGTGTTTGCTTTGCCTACAGCAGATATTTATTATATTTCATTTTCTCACTCTTTCTTTGGACTAGAAATAGACAAAAAGGTTCAATTAAAAAAAAAACTTTATTATTTAAAGACTTTTCTTCTAATTTTCATTTTCTCACTCTTTTTTGGACTAGAAATAGACAAAAAGGTTCAATAAAAAAAAAACTTTACTATATTATTTAAAGACTTTTCTTCTAATTTTCATGGAAGGATACTTGCACTGTTGACAGCGGTAACTTCTGAGGAAAAGGACTGGGGACAAGGCCTTTTGATTTTACACATTTTACTGTCACCATCTCCTGACCACTGATCAATTTTTATTATTTCTTTCTTATTAACATGGAGTATTGATTATGATCAGAAGGAAATTTGGGCAATCTACTTCCCTAGTGATAATGCCTTGGAAACCCAAGGAGGGGTTACTATGAGTCGGATCCAACTCGATGGCAGTAAGTTTGGTTTTTTGGTTTTTGATTGACTGTGAAACAGTTGGAACTTTTGTACACTGATAGTGGAAATATAAATTTTATATAAATATAAATTGTATAACCTCTTTGGAAAATAGTTGGAAATAATCCTAAAGTTGAAAACAGCTGTACTTTTTTGACCACTAATTCCACTCCTAGATACATACCATATATGCATTATATATATGTAATGCATGAGTGAACAAGGATGTGCTTATCAGAGGGCTCATCATCCAGCAATCCCATTACTAGGTATATATCCTAAAGAAGTGAGAGCCAGGACAAGAACAGACATATGCACACCCATGTTCATCACAGCACTATATACAATAGCAAAAAGATGGAAAAAACCTAGGTTTCCATCAACTGAATTATGGGTAACCAAACTATGGTACATACACACCAACGAATGGAATACTATGCAACCATAAAGAATAATGTAGAATCTGCAAAACACCGCATAGCGTGGATGAACTTGGAGGACATTATGCTGAGTGAAATAAATCACAGAAGGACAATTATTGTATTAGTTCACTATTGTAAAAAGTCAAGGAAAGTTTGAAAAAAAAAAAAACTATAACTCCAAATTGAAACAACCAAAATGTGTATCAACAGTAGATTGGGTAAATAAATTGTAGTCTATCAGTGGAGTGCCACATAGCCATGAGAACCAATGCATAGCACTTACATCACAGGGAAAAATGTCAACAACAAGCAAAGAGGGAAGAGACGAGACAAAGTATACATCCGATAAGAAGCCACACATGCAAAGTTCTAGAACTATTTGTTAGGAAAACATATGTAGGTGAAAAAGCTATAAAGAAAAACAGGAAATGATTCTCATACAAATGAGGATAGTAGATAACCCTGTGGGAGGGAGAAGATTGTCATCAGGGTCATATGGTGGTGGATTTTTGGAGGAGTGTTAACGTTTCCTCTCTTTTTTTAACTTTTATTATTATTATTATTTTGTTGTTGTGATTTGGGTGAAAGTTTACAGAGCAAATTCATTTTCCTAATGTTTCTTCTCGATGTGGGTGATGGTGTATAAGTTTATAATTATTTTTCACACTGTAGATACAATTTACACTATAGATACAATTTCAGTAACAGGGATCCAGGTGAGGAGAGGGAACTCAGGCATGCCCAAAGCAGCAGGGTGGGAGAGCGGGAGAAAGGGGATTTAAAGGCCCAGGAATCCTGACAGAGGAGGAGTCAGCCGCAGGGACCCAGGTAAGGGTGGTACGAGAGGTTTCCAACAGGGAGACAAACTTGTCTGTCGGTTTGTCCTACCATGGTGACATGTTGATGTGAGTTTTGAGGCTGAGCCACTGGTGTTTCAAACCCAGCAGGCTTCACATGGTGCACAGGTATCAGCCCAGCTTACAGACTGAGACAGACTAGGAAGAAGGAAGAGGCCATCCACTTCTCAAAGAATTGGCCGGGGAAAACCTTATGAATAGCAAAGAAAAAGAAACGACTTGACAGCACCTAACAACAACATAACAACAGATACTATTTATATGCATCTTTCTGTTATACATTACAGTCTTTAAAATTAATGGAGTATCTGATAACACTCCTTGGAGAGAACAATCAGGAGAATAGAAGGGCTGTGTATGCACAGGAACATAGCTCAGGAGGCAGGAGTGCATGGAGGGAAGGACACAGGGAAGAGGTAACTGTGGGGAAGTTGTGGAAGGGGAGCTGTTGCATTGGTGTAAATTGTAGTCAATGTCATGAGATATTGTATGTGAACTGTGTAGTGTATGTGTATGTGAACTGCATATGTGTATGTTTATGTGAACTGCTGTATGAAAAGTGAATTTGCTCTGTAAACTTTCACGTAAATCACAAGAAAAAAGAAAAGAGAAAGAGAAAAAAAAGTGGTGATTAAAAGAAAATTAATGGAGGAATCTGAAAAGTGGAAATATGACAATATTTTTTTATTTTCAGGGAAGTAGTAAACCCACTAGTTAAGGGTGTGAATTCTCAAGTCAATGCCTGCATTTATGTCATAGCCTTACTACCTACTAGCAATGTTGTTGTTGTGTACCAATCCAATTTCAATTCATGTTGTTCTTGTTAGGTGCTGTCGAGTCACTTGTGACTCAGCAACCCTGTGTACAACAGAACAAAACACTGCCCACTCCTGCATTATCCTCACAACAATTACTATGTTTGAGCTCATTGTTGCAGCCACTGTATCAGTCCATCTAGGTGAGGGTCTTCCTCTTTTTTGCTGACCCTCTACTTTACCAAGTATGATGTCCTTCTCCAGGGATTGGTCCCTCCTGATAACATGTCCAAAGTATGTAAGACAAAGTCTCACCACCCTTGCTTCTAAGAAACATTCTGGCTATACTTCTTCTAAGACAGATTGGTTCCTTCTTCTGACAGTCCACTCTATATTCTTCACCAACACCATAATTCAAAAACATCCATTCTTCAGGCCTCCTTATTCCTTGTCCAGCCAAGCTGCCTCCAGGCCCTGGGGGGCTTTAGGGATGGGTTTGACCAGATGGATGCAGACTGCCTTGAGCCAGAGCTCTCTAATCAGTGCCCAGGGGGAAGGTTCAAGCTAATTTAAACTGGGATTCCAACAAGATAAGGACACTGTGGCATCCTCCAAGGTGTCAGGCACTGGGGTACAGCTGGGAGGTGGACCTGGCTCTCTGCTTATACAACTTGCCCATTTCTTTTAGGGTTAGTTGTATTTAGTTGCTTCATAAGACCTGTTGTGGTCTTCCGTTTAAGAGTTGATGCTGATCTGGGTCACAATACATGAATTCTGATAGGAAGGGAGAAAAATGTAGAACAGAACTTCAGATTCTCAAAGATTCCAGGCTTACTAGACTCATTGAGACTAGACGAATCTCCAAGACTATTGCTCTGAGAAGAGAACAGAACCAGGGGATACTGCATAGTTTAAAATCAGAAAAAGTGTGAGTCAGGGTTGTATCCTTTCACCATCATATTCAGTTTGTATGTTGAGCAGATAATCCGAGAAGCTGGACTAAAGAAGAATGCAGCATCAGGATTGCAGGAAGAGTCATTATTAACAACCTGCAATATGCAGGTGACACAACCTTACTTGCTGAAAGGAAAGAGGACTTGAAGCACTCAATGATGAAGATCAAAGACTACAGTGTTTAGTATGGATTAAACCTCAACATAAAAGAAAAATTCTCACAACTTGACCACTAAGTAACACTATGTTAAATGGAGAAAAGATAGAAGTTGTCAAGGATTTCATTTTACTTGGATCTATAATCAACGCCCATGGAAGCAGCAGTCAAGAAATCAGATTATATATTTGCAGTGCAGTGAATTACTTCTAGCTATGTATAGTCTTTGTGGCACCCACTAGATGACTGGGTGAGACTATGCAAATGTGAGATGCTTGTGGTCCACTAATGGGATATCTTGCTAATAATGTAAATAAGGTATATGGGAACGCTTGTGGGAGTGGGACTATGCAAATAAGAAGCATGGACCCCCTAACATGGGATTGGTCAGTTTTACCATACCACTAGCTTAAAATGAGCCATGTCAGAGCAGAAAGGGGGGAATCTCATTACCATTAGGAAAGAAGAGCCAGGAGTGGAGCTTGTCCTTTGGACCCAAGATCTCTGCACTGAACCTCTTAGAGCCAGGAAACAGAAACAGAGAATTATAACACTTTGATGAGACAGCAAGAAGGACTGGCAAAGAAATGGTCACAGAGAAAGAGTGGCAGCGGAACCATGAGACCAACAGGAGAGAAAGCAGTGGGCTTCCAGACCCACAGAGGGAGAAAGCCGAGGGCCTTCAGGAAGGAGGCTTACTGGTGGAGTGGGCTGCCTCTAGGCACAGACAGAGCTAAAAGAGTTTTGTAACATTTGGTGAAGCAGGACAAAGGCCACAAGGCCATGAGCTGAGAGGGGAAGGGCCAGAGATTGACATGCCTAAAAGCACTGCTGAGAAGAAGCTTGTCCTAATGGAAAAATTGTATCCTGTGTTGTTTTTGATCCTAAATTTTAACCTGTTGCTTCCCTAATAAACCCCATAATCTTGAGTATTGTCTGTGAGTCTGTGTGGCCATTGCAATGAATTATCAAACCCAGCAGAGATGCAGGGAGTGCCATGAGAGGGACAGTTGGTGTCAGAATTGGTAAAAACATTGGAGGGTGGAGGCATGTCTGACTTCTTCCTCATAGGACTCAGCCTTGGGCTGTTAAATCTTGATCCTACTCTCTGCTAATAAATTTAGAGGAGGTCAGATGCCCCAACCACATAATTTTTACAGTATTATATTAGGCAAATCTGCTGCAGAAGACCTCTTTAAAGTATTAAAGAGCAAAGATGTCCCTTTGAGGACTGATGTATGCCATGGTATTTTCAATCACCACATATGCATGCAAAAGATAGACAATAAATAAGGAATATCAAAGAAGAATTGATGCCTTTGAATTATGGTGTTAGTGAAGAATATTGAATATACCATGGACGGTCAGAAGAATGAACAAATCTTTCTTGGAAGAAGTACAGCCAGAATGCTCCTTAGAAGGGAAAATGGTGATACTTCATCTCACGTCCTTTCTTTGAACATGTTATCAGGAAGAACCATTCCCTGGAGAAGGGCATCATGGCGGATAGAGGGTCAGCAAAAAAGAGGAAGACCCTCAACAAGACAGATTGTCAGAGTGGCTGCAGCAGTGGGTCAAACCTAGCAAGGGTTGTGAGGACGGCACGGGAGTAGGCAGCGTTTCTGTTGTACACAGGGTCACTGTGAGCCAGAGGTGACTTGACAGCACCTAATGAAAACAACAACACTGCCACGAGACAATCTTTAAATCTCGAACCTTAACTATCTCCTGAGGTCATCTTTTAATTAAATAGTAGATTAGCTCAAAAAAGTAAAGAATATCACCCTTGAGTACTATGCTCTTTTAAAAAATTATCTATCTAAGACAACAGTTACTCTAATGCATGGATGGGGAGGGGGAGAGCAGTGAGACCAAGTGGGAATGGAACAACTAGTAGGGAAATAGTGAAAATATTGACGCAATGTGAAGAGTGTAACCGATGTCATTGAACAATAATGTGTAGAAATTGTTGAATGTGAACCTGTTTTGTTGTGTATACTTTCACCAAAAATACAATAAAATATTTAAAAAGAGAGAGAGATGAGGGACACTTCAAAATTGTGCCTCTGGACCCTAGATTGAGTGGGCAAAACACTGATATATCAGCAGCAGGGAACAAATGTGAATACTGAAGTATATAGTCCCAGTCTTGAAAGGATGGCCATGTCCAAGGACCAGTAGAAGAGGCTGCTTAGAGAACAGCCCCCACGGCCTCATCCATACCCTACTCCTAACCCTCTTAGAGTAGAGTCCTGATGTTCTAACCCCAGAATTAACCACTCAAAGAAACCTGTTGTTGTTGTTAAGTGCCATCGAGTCGTTTCCGACTCATAGCGACCCCATGCACAGCAGAACGAAACACTGCCCGATCCCACGCCAGCCCCACAATCCCTGCTATACTTGAGCCCATCAT
>NW_006921681.1:1341959-1349561 GCF_000298275.1 Orycteropus afer afer
CGCCCGTGCTTACCTTGCTCCCGGAGACCCGGTCTCTCTCAGGATGGTAGCAAGGGAGCCGTCTGAGCACTAGTGACTGGGTTTTACCCCTTTCCCAAAGAAACCTAAAACTAGTCAAAGACCCACTTGAAAGGAAGACCCATAATGGAAGAGAGAAAGCCAAGGGGAAATGGGTTAGAGAAGAAAAACGCGCAAGAGTTTAGAATAGACAGATTCGCTTGCCAAAAGAGAGCTCTCGAAATAATCTCTTCGACTTTTAAGTAGGTCAGATTTTAAACCTAGAATTACCAAGTTAATGGGGTTATTGAGAGGCGTTCTAAAAAGTGCCTTTGTCTATGAAGTTTAGTATACAGCTTCCCTACCTGTTAGCTGGCAGGGCTCTTGGTCTCTGGTGCCCCCTAGGAACAAACGATCGGCCCTTCACCCAAGCCCCTGTGCAACTGAACCCTGCCCCAAGACTTTGCTAAAAATCAGTATAAACTTTCCTTTACTCAAATTAATACCTAGAGACCTGCGATTACAACAAAAACATGGCAGATTCCAGAATAACTCCATTTCTCCCATATGTAACATATGATAATAAAAAGCTAGGGCTTTTTTTCTCAAGGGCCCTGGAGAAAAATGATGTCAGTTTCATGCATCAGATAATTGCTGATCGAAGAGCCAAAAGGCCCTTATTTGCTGTAGACTTTTAAATGAGGGTCCTTACGAATGTGTGAGTTGTGAAGCACGTGCTGGAGGGGAATGACTCCCAGCCTTACTCAGGCCGAGGCGCCAGAGCTGGGGAGAAAGGAGGGGGATTGCCTAGAAGTTCCTGTGTTTCCCAACCTGAGCAGGCTCCCCAGAGAAAGGACCCCCAGAGGAAGAACTAATTTCTAACTAAGTCTTTCGGTGAAAACCTCCAAATGCTCATTGAAACAACTAGCATCATTCAGAGAACAGAATGACTTTTTTCCTTAGCAGTGCATTAAGGCAACTTGGATTTGGAGTGTATCAACGCCTTGTTGCTGCTGTTGCGTGCTGTCAACTGTGACTTATAGTGACCCCCTGTGACAGGTACAACTGCCTCATCGGGTTTCCTAGGTGATAATCTTTTTTTTTTTTAACTTTTAATTCTGAGTTGGGTGAAAGTTTACAGAGCAAATTGGTTTTCCATTCAACAGTTCCTACACATTTTGGCTTGTGACATTAATTGCAGTCCCCAGAATGGAACAGCACTCCTCCCACCTCCTCCCTGTGGTTACTATTTCTCTTTGTTCTTCTTTCCTATTCCTGCCTTTTGAGATTTATCCCTGGGCCAATGCTGCCCTTTTGATCTTTTATGATTGATTTTTCTAAGGGATGCTTAACTCTCATAGGTCTGTCTAGTATTTGGCTGAAAGTTGAGCCACAGGAGTGAGTTCAATTCCAGGCCTAAGAGGTGACTAGGGGCCATAGTCTAGGGGTGGGGGGTTCACCAGTCTCTCAGACGAATAAACCTGTTTTGTGTTTTTTTTGTGATTTTGAGTTTTCGTCCACATTTTTCTCCCATTCTATCCAGGATCTCCAATTCTGAGTGGTCAGCCGAATAGCATGTAGTTCTGCTCTCAGAGTCATATAGGCTGAGGTTATCATGGACTACTAATTGTTTCCATGTGTCTTTGATTTTCATCATCCTTCTTTGCTCCGGACAAGAGACTAATAGTTGTAGATGGCTTAGGCCGTAATCTTTATGGAAGCAGATTGTCATATCTTTTTCCCACAAAGCCACTCACTGGGTGAGTTTGAATTTCTGGTCTTTGGGTTAACAGCTGATTACTTAGCTATTGCAGCACCAGGGCCCCTATGAATGCCATTAAGAGGGTTCATAACTGGTAATGGGGAGACTAATTTGCTAGAGAGGTTAAGACCAAGGGATTTGGACCCTGCCCACAGACACTTCCTAGCTGAGTGACCTAAGATAAAGTACACGACCCCCCTGTGCTTCAGCTTCCTCATCTACAAAATGAGGATAAATAATAGTCTCTGCCTCATAAGGTTGTAATTAGGATCAAATGAAGATGGACCGACACAGTCGCCCCAACAATGGGCTCAAACATACCAAAGATCATTGAGATGGCTCGGGACCAGGCAACATTTTATTCTGCTGCCCATAAGGTCACCATGAGTCAGAGCCAGTTCAATAGCAACTAACAGCACTTCACAGGATCATTATTAAGGTTACATGAGTTGGATCAACATACAGAAATCAGTTGGATTCCTCTACACCAGCAAAGAGATTGCTGAAAAGGAAATAAGGAAATCAATACCATTTGCAATAACTACAAATAATAATAAAAAGACTTGGGAATAAATCTTACCAGGGACACAAAAGACCTGTACAAAGGAAGCTACAAAACACTACTTCAAGAAATCATAAGAGATAAATGGGAGAACATACCGTGCTTGTGGACAGGAAGATTGAACATTGTAAAAATGTCAATACTACCCAAAGCAATCTATACATTCAATGCAATCCCAATTCAGATCCCACCAACATTCTTTAAGGATATGGAAAAACCAATCACTAATTTTATATGGAAAGGAAAGAGACCTCAGATAAATAAAGCACTATTGAGGAAGAAGTGGAAAGTATGAGGTCTCACACTCTCAGATCTCAAAACCTATTGTATAGCCATAGTAGTCAAAACAGCCTGGTATTGGTACAACAACAGACACATGTTGCTGTTAGATGCTATCAAGTCATCTCTGACTCATAGCGACCCTATGTACAGCAGAATGAAACACTGCCTGGCCCTGTGTCTAATGACAGACACATGTTAGGTTCTGTCGAGTCATCTCTGACTCATAGCGATCCTATGTATAGCAGAATGAAACACTGCCCTGTCCTGTGCCAGCTCCATGATCCTTATTATTCCTAGCCCATCATTGTAGCCACTGTGTCAATCCATCTTGATGAGGGTCTTCGCCTTTTACATTGACCCTCCACTTTACCAAGCGTGACAACCTTCTCCAGGGAATGGTCCCTTCTGACAACATGAACAAAGTAAGTGAGACGAAGTCTGGCCATTCTTGCTTCCAAGGAACATTCTGGATACACTTCTTCCAGGACAGATTTGTTAGTTCTTTTGGCAGTCCATGGTTCTTTCAGCATTCTTTGCCAACACCACAACTCAAAAGCATCAACTCTTCTTCGATCTTCCTTATTCATTGTTCAGCTCTCACATGTATAAGAGGTGATTGAAAATACCATGGCTTGGATTGGGTGCACCTTAGTCTTCAAGGAGACAGCTTTGCTCTTCATCACTTGAAAGAGATCTTTTGCAGCAGATTGCCCAATGCAATATGTCTTCTGATGTCTTGACTGCTGCTTTCATTGGTGTTGATTATAGAACCAACTCAACTCTAAACTCATTGCCGTTCAGTCATATCCAACTCATAGTAGATTGCCCAACCTTCCTTCTGGGGAGTGGCTGGTGGGTTTGAACTGCCAGCCTTCTGGTTAATAGTCAAATGCTTTAGCCACTATGCCACCAAAGCACCTTTCAATAATGCAAATAAGGTATATGAAACTCTTTCAGGGATGAGATTGTGCAAATAAGGTGTATGGAACCATAATGAGGGCATTGGTCAGTTTTACTGTCCCATTAGGCTTAAAATGAGCCAATCCCAGAGACAGGAAGGGACCTTACTGCTGCCAAGAAGAGCCAAGAATGGAGCATGTCCTTTGAAATCGAGGTTCCTGCACTGGGAACAGCCTATTCCCAGAAGACAGAGAGAGCTGTACCAGAGATGGTGCAGCAAGAGTGGCAGGGGGACGAGTGGTGAGAACCAAGAGACTAGCAAGAGACACAGCACAGTGGCTTCCAGGCTCACGGAGCAAGGTGGCTATAGTGGGCATGCTGACCCTTGGAATGAGACTGCTGAGCACCTTTGCACAGAAGGCTTCCTGGAAGAGTGCCTCTCTGGGCACTTACTAGCAGAGCTAAAGAGCTTTGTAACACTTGCTTAAGCAGGACAGTGGCCAGGCCAAGGGGCCAGGGGACCAAAGAGCTAAGGGGCTAAGGGGCTAAGAGGCCAAGGACCAAGAGAGAGGCCTGCCTGTGGCCACAGCTGAGAAGCTGTCCTTATTGAAGAACTGTATCTTGAGTCATTCCTGATCCTGAATTATAACCTATCATTTCTCTAATAAACCCCAAACTGTGAGAATGGTCTGAGTTCTATGTGGCCATTGCAATGAACTGTCTAACCCAGCAGACAAGTAGAGAGTACCATGGGAGGGGCAGTCAGTGTCAGAACTAGTAAAAAGATTAGAGGGTGGAGGTATGTCTGAATAGGAATATAGTCAAGGGTGGAGGGAGAAGCTGAAACTGGAATATTTAATAAGATTTTTGTGTTTATCTGAATTTACTCTGAATATTGCTTTAAACAAGGGTATGTTTCTTTTACCTAATGTTGTGAAACAGACCTAAACATATGATGGAAATGAATATTAGATATTATAGATTACCAAGAGCTTGTAACTCCACCTTCACCCAATGTTTGATTAAATATGCTAAAAGGAGAACTAAGATTTGCCTGAAGAAAGACAGACCTTTCATTTTGAGGCAGTAGCCCTGTGTATAGAATATTTTGGGGTCTTAGGTCAAAATTCTGAGCTTTTGGAGTCAGAAAATTCCATTTGAAGAGGCATTCAGACCCACCCAGAACTGCTAGGAGAGGAAGATATTTGTATTTGAAGGAAGGACCTGCAGGAAAATACAAAGATGACTTGCTTTTTGAACTTAGAGCAAGCAGTTTGCTATTGGATGCATTGAGGCAGTTAAAGTCAGTGCCCATCAGAATAATCCCCTTCCACAACTGTAGGTTAAAGGGAGTTGGTGAGTAGACAGCCTAATATGCTTGCTTAAAGTGACTATCTGGGTCCACTAGATAAGTGGAAGTGGGTAAGGTGCAGCAATGAAGAGATGGGTTGAGTTTGGACATGTTCAGTTGGCACCATTGACCTACCCCACAGGGATTAGAGATAAGAGAGAGAGGGCTGGGTGCTCTGAAGTACAGAGAAGTGTGTGGACTCCCAACCTATGGCTGGTATCTGTTGACCTAGCACACAGGGACTTGGTATGCTCTGACCACAACCAAACAAAGAGAAAAAGATGTTTGACACTGTGAGTTGGTGCAGATGGCTGCAATTTGAAGGCTTGCTCTGGACTGGACTTTGTTTATGGATGCAGATGCTCAAAGTTGTAACTGAAACAGAAGATTCATCAGTCTAAGGAACATGCTTTTCTCCTCAGAGTACTGGCTTGATAGAGACAAGCACATGCAGAAGTAGGCCCACTCGTCCATAGTAAAGACTAGAACTCCACTCTCATTTGTTTGACAACCATGCAGAGACCTGCTCACTGCAGGACAGCATGTACCTCTCAGGATCTTCCCACTCCCCTCCTGGCCAGTAGGCCAATAACTAGCGTTAAGTCATTACATAGCCCCATTGGGACCTACTGGCCTTGGTAAGGGAGGGACCATACCCCAAAGGAACAGCAGGGCCTAAAGAAAATGTGTGGGCCTAGATTCTGAAGGTGCTGAGTCAAAGTGGGTGGAAAGTAATATTGGATAAGGAGGGTGTATTGCTTTGGGGAGACCTTAGCAGTTCAGTGTCAGAATTCTCACCTTCCATGCAGGAGTCCCAGCCAATGGACCTCATGTGCAGCCGCTGCCCATCTGTCAGTGGAGGCTGTGTGTTGCTATCATGCTGAACAGGTTTCAGTAGAGCTTCCAGATTAAGATGGACCAGGAAGAAAGGCCTAATGATGTCCTTCTAAAAATCAGTCAGTGAAAATTCTACGGAGTACAACAGTCTGATGCTCACCGTCAATGATCATGGGGAACATTGCTTTGGAAGCACCATCCCAGTACACTGGGACAATGAAGGCAGGCTGCCAGGATGGCTCCTAGAAGCACCAAGTAAGCTCCTTGTGTGAGCTGCTACAATGCATATACTATATAAGCCTAGACAACCCACCAGATGACTAAGTTCCTTGGGAGGACCTAGAGGATCACCTTATTGTTCACCAAAACAATAAGGAAGGCATAATGGTGGCTACTGGTAGCAGATGCCATTACAGGCCTCAGATCACTGTCACCTGGGATGGTGAGCAATAGAGGTCCAGTAGTGGTACTTAACTGTCAGAAGTCAGGGAAAAAAAAAAAAAACTCCACTGCCATGGAGTTGGTCCCAACTCATAGCAACCCCTCCTTGGGTTTCCAAGGCGGTATCTCTATGAATATAGATTGCCCAATCTCCCTTCTAAGGAGTGGCCGGTGGGTTTGAACTGCCAGCCTTCTGGTGGGCAGTCAAATGCCTTAGGCACTACGCCACCAGAGCTCCCCATCAGAAGCCAGGGAGGTCATAATTATACTGAGCAGCAAAGTCAGAGTAGCATCCAGTGAACCTAAACCACAGAGTTATGGAGATGGTTATGGCCCATGGCATTCCTAGAGGCAAAAACGATAGGCAGCTAACAAGGCTACTGCTCAGTATGCACAATTAAAGGAAATAAAGGATGGATGATCACAGCCTATAGTAATGATCCCAATAAAAAATGACTGCTTGCCTGGTTTCCATATCTGACATAGTTTTTGGATCCAGAACCCACTGCCCAAGGGAAGGCTAGATTCCTGGGAGAATGGCCTTGCAACACATAACAAATAAGGCAATGACTCCCCTGTTGTTGTTATGTGCCGTAGAGTCGCACCCGACTCATAGCGACCCCTCCTTGGGTTGCCTAGGCAGTATCACTATGGAAGTAGATTGCCCCATCTTCCTTCTGAGGAGTGGCTGGTGGGTTTGAACCGCCAGCCTCTGGTTAGCAGTCAAGTGCCTTAGGCACTATACCTCCAGAGCTCCTATGACTCCCCTAAGCCTTCCTTAAAAGGACCTAGGGCATTAAATTGTATAACTGTACACTAGGGAAAGTGGAATGTGCAAACATTTCCTCAGTGATTCAAAGTGCCATCATGTGTCCTTCTTGGAATGGGGACATGGTGGAGGTCAGGTAATAAATGGAGTCCTTGCCACCATCACAGTGGGACCACTGGGTCTGTGGACATACCCAGTGATAGTTTCTCAGGTCTCTGAGTATTTAGCTGGAATATGTTGTTGTTAGGTGCTGTCGAGTCAGTTTTGACTCATAGAGAACCTATGTACTACAGATCAAAACACTGCCCAGTCCTGTACCATCCTCAAAATTTTTGCTGTGTTTGAGCCTATTGTTCCAGCCACTCTGTCAGTCCATCTTGGGGAGAGTCTTCCTCTTTTTTGCTGACCCTCTATCAGTCATGATGTCCTTCTCCAGGGAATGGTTCCTCCTGATAATGTTGGGCCCAGGTTATGAAGGAGTTGTTCGACGCAAGGAATTTGCTAACACATGACAATGCAAATGCAAAAGGAAAGTTTATTTGCTAGCTCGAGCTAGGGCCCCTGCTTTTGCCAACGTAAGTGGCCTTAGCAAAAGACCTCGTGCTCTGTTACTGTCACATTTTTATAGGAAAATATAGGGTGGAGTAGCACCAGGGCAAAGGGGTACAGATGATTGGTTGTTGCTAAGGGGTTTAGGGCAG
>NW_006921681.1:1350724-1351359 GCF_000298275.1 Orycteropus afer afer
TTTTTTTTTTTTTTTTTAATGATTTTGAGTTTGGTGCCACATTTTTCTCCCACTCTATCCAGGATCTCCTATTTTGATCCCTTTATGATTGGTTGACAGTGATAGCCAGGCACCATCTAGTTATTCTGGTCTCAGGGTCATGTAGGCTGAGGTTCACATGGTCCACTAGTCCCCTGAACTAATTGTTTCCATGTGTCTTTGGTTTTCTTCATTCTTCTTTGCTCAGGACAAGGAGAGACCAATTGTTTGCATCTTAGATTGCAGCTTGCAAGCTTTAAAGACCCCATTCACTGCTCACTGAAGTTGGATACCAAAACCAAACTCACTGCTGTCAAGTCACTTACGACTCACAGTGACCCCTCCTTGGGTTTCTGAGGTGGTATCACTACAGTAGTAGATTACCCCATCTTCCTTCTGAGGAGTGGCTGGTTGGTTTGAACAATATTTTTTGTGTAGTATGTTATGCCAATCGAACTTGAGGTCCTCTATGACGATGGTCCTAAGGCCATGGACCCAACAATTCACTCCCTCAAGGTGTTTTTCATAAGGTTTTCCCTGGCCAATTCTTTGAGAAGTGGACGGCCTCTTCGTTCTTCCTAGTCTGTCTCAGTCTATAAGCTGGGCTGTTACCTGTG
>NW_006921681.1:1352149-1359045 GCF_000298275.1 Orycteropus afer afer
CTTGGTAGGGTGGAGGGTCGACGAAAGAGGGGGAGGCCTTCAACGAGATGGATTGACACGGTGGCTGCGATGATGGGCTCAAGTATAGCAGGGATGGCGTGGGATCGGGCAGTGTTTCATTCTGCTGTGCATGGGGTCGCTATAAGTTGGAAACGACTCGACGACACTTAACATACAAATACTTAGGTAGAAATATTGTCTACTAAACTTATATATGGTCATGGGTATAATCCCTTTTGCCTAGACATACCTGATCATTTAGCCTGTCTACCTGTGTATCTATCTGTGGATTAATATCAGTTATTACAGATAGTGCAGTATGTGTATGTGAACGTGTTTATCTTTGTTGTCAGTATTCTTGTGCACCTCTCTGTGTCTTCTATTTGCTTGATGTTATTGTGTGGGTCACTTGCTTTTAGTATATCACCTTTCCCTTCACTCAAATCAGTGTTTGTTTCTACCTATCTAGCAATTTTCCCTCTCCTCCCCTCCCATCTCTGATAACCAGCATAGAAAACTTCCTTCTATATGTAAACCTTTCCCTGACTTTTTACAATATTGTAAAATAATACAGTATTTGTCCTTCTGTAATTGATGTATTTCACTCAGCATAATGTTCTCCAAGTTCATCCACATTATAAAGTGTGTTGTGGTGTCTACATTATTCTTTAGTGTTGCATAGTATTCCATTGTGTGTATGTACCATAGTTTGGTTATCCATTCCTCCACTGATGGGCACTTAGGTTGTTTCCATTTCTTTGCTGTTGTGAATAGTGCTGCAATCAACATAGTTATGCACATATCTATTTGTCTCCTGGCTCTCATGTCTTTAGGATATATACCTAGTAATGGGATTTCTGGATCAAATGATATTTCTATTTCCAAGTTTTTAAGGAATCACCATACCAATTTCCACAGTGGTTGTATCATTTTACAGTCTCACCAGCAGTGTATGAGGGTCTCAATCTCTCCACATCCTCACCAGCATTTGTTCTTTTCTGTCTTGTAGAACTTTGCCATTAGTGCTGGGGTGAGATGATACCTCATTGTTGTTTAGATTTGCATCTCTCTAATGGCTAATGATCATGATCATTTCTTCATGTGTTTGTTGGCTGCCTGAATATCTTCTTTAGTGAAGTGTCTGTTCATGTCTTCTGACCATTTTTTAATTGGATTGTTTGTCTTTTTGATGTTTAAGTGTTGGAGTTTTCTATAAATTTTAGAGATAAGTCCTTTGTCAGCTATCTCCTTGTCAACTATTTTTTCCAATCTGTATGTTCTCTTTTCACTCTTTTGGAGAAGTCTTTTGACTCCAATAATTTAATTTTCAGAAAGTCCCAGTCATCTACTTTATCTTCTGCTGTTGTGCATTTTTACTTATGTTTGCTAGTCTATAGATGCCATTGGCATTCAGTCTTCCTATCCATGAACATGGCGTGTTCTTCCATTTATGTACAGGTCTCTTGTAGTTTCTTGTAGTATTTTGTAGTTTTCTTTGTGTAGGTGATTTGTGTCCCTGGTAAGATCTATTCGTAAGTATTCATCTTTTTTGGTAGCTATTGTAAGTGGTATTGTTGTCCTTATTTCCTTTTCCAAGATCTCTCTGTTGATGTAGAGGAATCCAATTGATTTTTGTATGTTGGTCTTATATCCTGCCACTTTGCTGAACCTTTCTATTAGTTCCAGTCATTTTCTTTCTTTATTTAATTTTTATTGTGATTTGGGTGAAAGTTTACAGAGCAAATTCATTTTACATTTTACAGTTCATACACATTTTGTCTCACGACACTGACTGCAATTACCCACAATGTAAAAGCTCTCTTCCCACTTCCACCCCATAGTTACCTCTTCCCTCCCATGCACTCCTGCCCCCTGAACTGTCTCCCTGTGCAAACACTGCCCTTCTGTTCTCCCACAATTGATCGCTCCAAGGAGTGTATCTACCTGCTGTAAATGTTCAGCCCATATGCCTGTTTATTATTTGGCTGGAAGCCACAGAAATGAGTTCAATTCCAGACCTGAAGGGTAGCTAGGGGCCATAGTCTCAGGGGTCTCACCAGGTTCTATCAGACCAGCAAATCTGGTCATTTTTGTTTTGTTTTGTTTTAATGATTTTGAGTTTTGCTCCACATTGTTCTCCCACTCTAGCCAGAATCTCCTGCACCATTTTTGAATGGTTGACAGTGGTAGTTGGGCATCATCTAGTCCTTCTGGTCTCATGGTCATATAAGCTGAGGACTGCATGGTCTACCAGGCCCTTGGAGTAATTGTTTCTATGCATCTTTGGTTTTCTTCATAGTTCCAGTAATTTTCTTGCTGAGTCTCTTGGGTTTTCCATGTATAGGATCGTGTCATCTGCAAATACAGATTCCTTTATTTCTTCTTTGCCAATATGGATGCCTTTTAATTCTCTTTCTTGCCTTATTTCCCTGGCTAGAACTTTCAATACAATGTTAAATAGAAGTGATAAGGGGCACCCTTGTCTGGTTCCCATTCACAAGGGAATGTCTTGAGTCTTTCTCCATTGATAATAGTGTTGGCTGTTGGTTTTGCATATATGCCATTTATTATGTTGAGGATTTTCCATTCAATTCCTATTTTATGATAGTTTTGAACAGGAATGGGTGTTATATTTTATCAAATGCCATTTTTGCATCGATTGATATGATCATGTGGTTCTTTTCTTTTATTTATGTGATGGATTACCTTGATTGTTTTTCTGATGTTGAATGATTCCTTGCATACCTGGTATGAATCCCACTGGGTCATAGTGTATTGTTTTTTTCATATGTTTTTGGATTCTTTGGGCTAGGATTTTCTTGAAGTTTTTGTGTCTATATTCATGAGGGATATTGGTCTGTAGTTTTCCTTTTTAGTGGTATCTTTACATGATTTTGGTATCAGACTTATGCTTGCTTCATAGAATGAATTTGGCAGTATTCCATCATTTTCTATGTTCTGGAATATTTTGAATAGTATAGGTGTCAGCTTTTCTCTGAACATTTGATGGAATTCTCCAGTGAAGCTGTCTGGGCCAGGACTTTTTTGTGTGTGTGGAGAATTTTTTCATAACCTGCTCAATTTCTTCTTTTGTTATGGGTCTATTCAAGTATTCTATCTCAGATTGGGTTAGTTTAGGTAGGTCTTGTGTTTCTAGAAACTTGTCCATCTCTTCTAGGTTCTCTCAAATCTGCTGGAGTACAGTTCTTCATAATAATCTGTTATTATCTTTTTTGTTTCAGTTGGTTTTGTTTTGATATTGCCCTTTTCATTGATTATTAATGTTATTTGCATCTTCTTTTTCTTTTCCTTTGTTAAAATTGCCAGTGGTTTGTTGATTTTTTTTAATCTTTTAGAAGAACCAGCTTCTTGTCTTACTGATTTTCTCTATTTTTTGTTTGTTTGTTTGTTTTTGTTTCTTGTTTTCTGCTTGATTTATTCTGCTCTGGTCTTTATTATTTCCTTTCTTCTGGGCATTGTAGGTTTCTTTTGTTGCTCTTTTTCTAATTGGTGAAGCTGTAGAGTTAAAGTGTTGATTTTCATTCTTTCCTCTTTTTTGAGGTGTGTGCTTATTTCTATAAATTGACCTCTGAGTACTGCTTTTTCTGTGTGCCAAAGTTTTTGGTAATTTGTATTTTCATTCTCATTTATTTCTAGGAATTTTTTTTTATTTCACACTTCATTTCTTCTGTTACCCAGTAGTTTTTGAGCAGTGTATTATTCAGTTTCCACTTAAGATTTTTTTTTCCCTTGACCTTCCTATTACTGATTTCTAATTTTATAGCATTGTGATCCAAGAAGATACCTTGTAGTATTTCAATGTTTTTGAATTTATTGAGGCTTGTTTTGAGGTCTAACATGTGATCTATTATGGAGAATGGTCCATGTGCACTGGAGAAGAATGTGTATTGTGCTTTTGTTGGGTGGAGTGCTCTGTATATGTCTATGAGGTCAAGTTGGTCGATTGTATTGTTGAGTTCTGTATCTTTGTTAAGTATTTTTCTAGTTGTTCTGTCCTTCCTCAAAAGTAGTGTGTTAAGGCTTCCTAGTTGTAGAATTGTCTATTTTTCCTTTCAGTTCAATTAATGTTTCTTTATGAGTTTTGGAGCTCTTTCACTGGATGTGTAGATATTTATTATGGTAATATCCTCTGAGTCGATTGATCCTTTTAACACAATGTAGTGTCCGTCTTTGTCCCTTATGCTGGTTTTCACCTTCAAGTCTATTTTATCAGAAATTAACATTGCCACTCCTGCTCTTTTTTGTTTGCCATCAGCTTGATACACTTTTTCTACCCCTTGATTTTTATTTTATCTTTTTGTCTAAGGTGGGTCTCTTGTAGGCAGCATATTGATGGGTCTTCTTTTCTTATCTGTCTATCTGCCACTCTCATTCTCTTGACTGGTGCATTTAGTCCATTCACATTGAGTGTAATTAGTGATAGGTATGAATTTATTGCTGTCTTTCTATTGTTTTGTTTTGTTGTGCTCTTTGTGATTTCTTTGTTCCAAATATTTTTCTGTGCTGAGTTCATTTTGTTATCAAGTGTTTTTTTCTCTTTTCTGCATTATTGTTGGTTTTGTGTTTACTAAGCCCTTGTGGTTTTCTTCTTTCTTTGTTTAGTTAGAAGGATTGTTACCCTGAAGTAAATTTTCTCAGTGGTTTTTTTTTTTTTTTTTTTTTCCTTCCTCTCTTTCTGGGATTCCAATCAGGCATATGTTATCTTCTTTTCGTGTCATCCCATACAACTCTTAGGTTTTCTTCATTTCTCTTAAATCTTTCTTCTGATACTTCCTCATACAAGCTGGCATCACGGGATTTGTCTTCTAGCTGGGAAATGTGTTCTTCAGCCAGTTCTAGCCTACTCTTTGTCCTTCCAAGGTGTTATCTATCTTTGTAATTTTAGTGTTCATCTTCTGGATTTCTAACTGCTGGTTTTGTATGATTTCTAATTGGGAATTTATTTTGTTATTTTGTTCTTGAATGATTCTTCAAGTGTATTGTCTGTCATCTTGTTGCTTCTGTTTTTGGTTTCCTTGAGCTCTTGGAGGGATACACACACACACACACACACACATATATATATAACTCGAATCCTCATATAGTTCTTGTTCTTCCTTGGAGAGATTTCCTAATTATTTAGTTTGAACACTTGTTTCTACTATCTTGTCCTGTTTTTGTGTTTGCTTTGAAGTTGTCTGTTGTTTCCTAGATATTTTGAAGTTTTTGTCTTTGTCAGTTATGTACTGATTTGTTTCACTCTGGTTTTATGTTTACTTTGTTTTAATATATATGGAAGTATGGAGCAGGTGCACTTCTTTGATTGTTAACTCAGCTGTACTGAGTCACTCTCTAGCTTTCTCTGTGTTGGTGGAAACATTGGTGGTGATGCAGGTGCAGGTCTCTATTCATTGTGAAGAGGATTTGCAGTTGGAGCAAGAAGCTGTTGTCCACCATCTGTTGTTGATCCTGTGGTGCAGAAGTTACTATGTTAGCTGTCTGTTGGGTGAGGTTGTCAGTGAAGTACCTACACCTGACTCATGGAGGGTTAAAATGTTCCTCCCATTGGATGAGATAGGGCAAAAATAAAATAAAATAAAATAAGCCAAGGATAAAAAGGAGATATGAAAAGACAGACAGAAATAGATGACAAGAAATAGGGGGAAAGAAAAAGAATATAAGAAAAAGGGAGAAAACAAAAGTGGGCAGGTGAGAAGGATGAAGGTTTGGCAAAAATGAAAGAAGACAAGGAGGCAAAGGGGCAAGTGACCAGACAGAAAGGAAGAAAGATTGAGCAGGAGGAAAGTAGAAAAATGAAGGGAGGATATGGTATTTGACAAGGGGGTCACTCCAGTTACATTCAGCCAGTTGTTCTGGGAGCTGAATGCTGTAGCAGAATCCACTCACTCACTGGAGCACTCATGCAAGAGAAAGGAGACGGCTCAAGAAGCAACCCCCAGAGACTTCTGGTAAGATGGAAGAATAGACAAACAAGTGACACAGACCATCTTCAACAAAGGAAAGAAAAAACAATTGACAGAGATACAGAAGATAATCCTGGAGCCCTGAGCTTTGAAAGGAACTATACAGAAGTGGATTAGGCACCAACTAGTGGAAAAACCTGAATGAAAACAGTGAGTACAGAGACGGTCGAAACTGCGGACTGTCAGCTACTCTGACGGGACCAACAGCCTGAATATTTCCAAGTGGTGTTGGGACCTGACAATTGACCTAACGATCAGCCCTGGTCACCAAGGGCTGAAAGGACAACTGCACTGGTGGCCTATGACTAGGAAGGGAAACAGCAAGGTGAGAGACAAACTGAGCTGTTGACTTTCCAGTGTTCAGTGGGCACAGTCATTTTGATTGTTTACACGTGACAGCCATCTTGGATATTTAAAATGACAGAGGGTGCAGCCATTTTGAATGTTTATCAGTGGCAGCCATTTTGGAGATTTAAAGTAACCAAGGGTGCAGCCATTTTGAATCTTTACAAGTAACAACCATTTTGGATTTTAAAGTGATAGCATTCTTATTCAGATTCCAGGGACCTAAAAAATAGGCTCTGTTTGCCAAGGTTGGCAGGGACATATCAGAGGCAGACAACAGGAAAGGAGACAGGTGATGATTGTATAAGTGCTGCCCGCTAGCAAATAGAGGAGCACAGCACTGCACCTTGCTTGCGTAGATAACATACAAACGAAACAAAGAAAATGAAAATAGTGGGCAAGTCACTCCAACATACAATCACCAATTAAATATAAACACAAAAATGTCACAATGCCTTGGAGACAACAGAGCATCACAGTGCACACAAAGAAGCAAGATAAAGCAGGAGAAACAAGGGACCAGGATATAGACCCAAAACTTCCTCCCTGAGGAAGATGCAGCATTGG
>NW_006921681.1:1360230-1363584 GCF_000298275.1 Orycteropus afer afer
AATACTAAAACAATAGCAATGAAGGAAGTGATAACACGATTTATAAACAAAACAAGTTCAGTATAGAAAATTATATGGAACAAAGAAATCAACACCATGAAAAAGCACATAACAAAAATGACAGCAACAAATTCATATTTGCAGATAATTACATATCTGGCAAGGGACTTATCTCTAAGATTTATAGTAAAAGAGTGGATGACCAAACTATGGTACATGCACATAATGGAATGCTATGCAGCACTAAAGAATAATGTAAAGTCTACAAGACACCTCACAATATGGATGAACTTGGAGGACATTATGCTGAGTGAAATAAGTCAATAACAGAAGAACAAATACAGTATTAGTTCCTTGTTGTGGAGGGTCAAGGAAAGGTTTATATGCAGATGGGATTTCTTTGTTGGTTGCCAGGGGTGGGAGGGGAAGAGAGGGAACACTGCCAAAAAAAAAAAAAAAAAGCACTGACCCATGTCACTTTAATTTTGTGTATTTCACTGTATATAAATTATATTTCAATAAAATCCATTAAAAAGAAGAAGAAGCAACCCCCAGGGGGGCAGCCAAAGCCCATTTTTTATACTTAGTGTGAGATAATTCAGTCAGCGATGCAGGTGTGGCGAAGGACTGCCACAGCCCCTGGCTCCATTCAGAGCAGTCTGCCAATGGTGAAATTCAGCTGTCAATCAAAGCCCTGTAGTTCAAACCCACCAGCTGCCCCTAAACTGAAAGGACCATCCTTGTCTGGATGAGTCTACAAGTCCCTAAATCCCAGGTCTCAGTTCCACCCTGTGCTATAAAAGTTAGCCTAGTGCCTAAGGCACTTGACTGCTAACCAGAAGGCTGGTGGTTCAAACCCACCAGCTGCCAGTCCTTGGAAGGAAGGTTGGGCAATCTACTTCCATAGAAATACCACCTCGGAAACCCAAGGAGGGGTCGCTATGAGTCGGGTCCAACTCGAGGCACATAACAACAACAACGACAAAAGTTGAACTCGAGCCCACTACCGTGGGTCCATGTGGGGTTCTGTTTATTCAGAGAGAGCTTCTCTTCTCTTTCCCTTACCTGCTTCCAGGCTTTGCAGCAGCTTAAGCTACAGAAGTCCTAATGGGTTTCCAGTACAGTCTTTGCCCCCACTCACAGCTTTAGCTCACTTCTGGTATGACTATTCTGTGTCTTTAACACCTGTGTATTCTGTGAAGTTTTTTTTTTTTTTTTTTCCTCCTCAACCTCCTTTGTTTTTCTAATGACTTCTTTTCAGCTCTGCCAGCTGGGTGGTTTTTTTTTTTTTTTTTTTAAATTGTGATTTGGGTGGAAGTTTACAGAGCAAATTCACTTTCCATACAGCAGTTCACACACACACACACACATGTTGTCTCATGACATTGACTACAATTTACCTCAATGTAACAGCCCCTCCCACTTCCTCCCAATAGTTACCTCTTCCCTGTGTCCATCCCTCCATGCACTCCTACCCCCTGGGCTGTCTCCCTGTGCATAAACAGCCCTTCTTTCTCCCACCATTGTTCTCTCCAAGGAGTGTATGTACCTCAGGTAAATGTTCAACTCATATGCCTGTCTTTTATTTGGCTGGAAGCCACTGGTGTGGGTTCAATTCCAGACCTGAAGGGTAACTAGGGGGCATAGTTTCAGTGGTTCCACCAGGCTCTATCAGACCAGCAAACCTGGTTCCCTCTTTTTTTTTTCAAATTATTTTGACTTTTTTTCCACATTGTTCTCCCTCTCTATCCAGGATCTACTACATAGATCCCTCTCTGAGTGGTTGACAGTGGTAGCTGGGCACCATCTAGTTCTTCTGGTCTCATAGTCATATAGGCTGCAGATCACATGGTGTACCAGTCATGAGGACTAATTGTTTCCATGAATCCTTGGTTTTCTTCATTATTCTTTGCTCTGGATGGGAAGAAACCCATCGTTGCATATAGATGGCTGTTTGCAAGTTTTAAGATCCAGCTGGGTGGGCTTTTCTTTTTCCCAGTTTCTTAACTTGTTCCCACTCTCTGTCTTCACTGAATCTAATACTTTATTTTCTCATTGTTGTTGTTGTTGTTAAGTGCTGTCGAGTCAGACCCGACTCATAGTGACCTCTCCTTGGGTTTCCAAGGCAGTATCACTACAGGAGTAGATTGCCCCATCTTCCTTCCGAGGAGTGGCTGGTGGGTTTGAACCCCCAGCCTTCTGGTCAGCAGTCAAGTGCCTTAGGCACTATGCTACCAGAGCTCCCTATCTTCTCATTAGCATAACTCCAGGATCATTATTTGCATCTGTTTTACTGTTCTCAAAATCTCTGTTGAAAGGGGGAACTGGCACACTGTCTGTAGTAGGACGCCATCTTTATCTCCTCTCTATGATAGTTTCTTTAAGTAGTGTTTTGTAGTTTTCTTTGTATAGGTCTTTTGTGTCCTTGGTAAGATTTATTCCCAAGTTGTCTTTTTGGTAGCTGTTGTAAATGGTATTAATTTCCTCATTTCCTTTTCAGAGATCTCTTTGCTGGCATAGAGGAATCCAACTGATTTTTGTAGATGTCTTTGGTTTTTAACACTTAAAAGTGGTCTTTTTCTAATGCATTTTATTGAAATATAATTTATGTACAGTGAAATACACAAAACTAAAGTGACATGGGTCAATGTTTTTGTTTTGCAGTGTTCCCTCTCCTCCCCTTCCACCCCCAGGAACCAACAAAGAAAGTTCCCCTCCATATATAAACCTTTCCTTGACTCTCCACAACAACAAGCTGATACTGTATTTGTCCTTCTGTGATTGACTTATTTCAGTCAGCATAATGTCCTCCAAGTTCATCCATATTATGCAGTGTTTTGCAGACTCTACATTATTCTTAGTGCTGCATAGCATTCCATTATGTGTATGTACCATAGTTTGGTCATCCAAACTCTTCTGCTGATGGGCATATAGGTTGTTTCCATCTTTTTTGCAATTGTAAGTAGTGCTGTGATGAACATGAGTGTGCATATAGCTGTTCCTGTCCTGGCTCTCTCACCTCTCTAGGATATATACCTAGTAATGGGATTGCTGGGTCAAATGGTATCTCTGATTTCAGTTTTCTAAGGAATCACCATATTGCTTTCCACAGCGGTTGTATCACTTCACAGACCCACCAGCAGTGTATGAGAGTCCCAATCTCTCCACATCCCCACCAGCATTTGTTATTTTCTGTCTTGTTGAACCTTGCCCTCAGTGCTGGGGTGAGACAGTATCTCGTTGTTTTGATTTGCATCTCTCTGATGGCCAATGATTGTGAGCATCTCTTCATGTATTAGCTGGCCACCTGAACATCCTCCTTGGTGAAGTGTCATGTCTTCTGCCCATTTTTCA
>NW_006921681.1:1365824-1368400 GCF_000298275.1 Orycteropus afer afer
TTTTCCACTAGTTGGTGCCTAATCCACTTCTGTATAGCTCCTTTCAAAGCTCAGGGCTCCAGGATTATCTTCTGTATCTCTGTCAATTGGTTTTTCTTTTCTTTGTTGAAGAGGGTCTGTGTCGCTTATCTGCCTATCCCTCCATTTTACCAGAAGTCTAAAGTGGTCTTTTGCAGCAGATTTGCCTAATGCTATATGTCCTTTGATTTATTGACCGCTGTTTCCATGGGCATTGATTTTGGATCCAAATAAGATGAAAACTTTAACAATTTCAGTATTTTCTCTGTTTATCATAATGTTGCTTATTGGTCCAATTGTGAAGATTTTTGTTTTCTTTATATTTAGGTGTAGTCCATACTGAAGGCTGCAGTCTTTGATCTTAATCAGTTAAGTGCTTCAAGTCTTCTTCACTTTCAGCAAGCAAAACAGCAAAACTGTGTCATTACCATATTACAGGTTGTTAACAGATCTTCCTCCAATCCATGGAGAGACAGTAGTTACAGCATTTGGCTGCTAACCAAAAGATCAGTGGTTCAAACCCACCAGCTGCTTTGTAGGAGAAAGATGAGGCAGTCAGCTTACATAATGATTTACAGCTTTGGAAACCCTACAGGGCAATTCTCCTCCGTCCTATAGAGTTGCTATGAGTCAGAATCAACTCACTGGTAGTGGGGGGGGTTTTAGTGGATTTCCTCCAATTCTGATATTGTGGTCTTCTTCATATAATACACCTTCTTGGATTATTTGCTCAGCATACCGATTGAATAAATAAGGTGAAAGGATACAACCCTGACATACACCTTTCCTGATCTTAAACCATCAGTATCCTCTTGTTCGGTTCCAACAACTTGTTTATGTACAGGTTCCTCAAAAGCACAATTAAGTGTTCTGGAATTCTCATTCTTTGTAATGTCATCCATAATTTGTTATGATCCACACAGTCTAATGCTTTGCATAGTCAATAAAACACAAGTAAATATCTTTCTGGTATTCTCTGTTTTCATCCAAGATCCATCTGACATGATGCCTCTCATTCCACACCTTCTTCTGAATCTAGCTTGGGTCTCCAGAAGTCCCCTTTTGATGTATTGCTGCAACAGTTTTTAAATTATCTTCAGCATAATAATTTGGTCTGTGAAAGTAAGAGTTACCTTTCTGTAGAGGGGAAAACAAAGTAGAAGCCTCTAAAACTTTCCCTCTCAACCTAGAAAATCAGGACAATGTAGACTCCCAAGAGGAAGGTGGTAAAAATTAGTGCCACTCTTAAAAGACATAAAGGATGCCACATATTCTCATTGAGTTGACTAGTCTATTTCCTTCAATACCCAAGTGGATCCTAGAGGACTACAATAATCTCAACCAAGTAGTAGCCCCTGTTGCAAATGGGGTACCTCTGCTAGGGCAGATTAACATGGCCCAAAGTATGCGGTCTGCAGCCTTTGACTCAAATACAGGGACTCAGAAACCCTGGAGGTAACAATCCAGAGCAAATTCTGGGTGGAGGTGGAGTTAGGTTGCAGCCAATGAGACTTGAGCTTTGGGGCCTAGGCACTATGGGTGCCCTGCTGGAATGTGCTAGGAGCCAAGCAGAGGCCAGACTTGCCAGCGGGAAGCATTTCTATGGAAGCATGTCTGGACAGTTGCTTAAGCATGTCTGGACAGTTGCTTAAGGAGAAACCAAAAGGACAGGGCATAAATCTCTTAAGTACCAGGAGTTATACATGACTTAGTTTTTCATTCTGAATAAAATTCACTTTCATCCTTTAGTTTGTATTCATGATTTGTATTATTTTTCTTCGAGAGGACCTTAATATTTGTTGCTGTTGTTGCTGTTAGCTGCCGTCAAGTCGACTTCGACTTATGGTGACCTCATGTATGACAGAATGAAACGTGCTTAGTGCTGCTTCCAGTTCCCAGTCACCAGCACATTCATGTCCATCATTGTGGCTGTCATACCAATCCATCTCACCAAGGGTCTCCCTCATCCTTGTTGGTCCTCTACTTGTCAAACATAATGTCCCCCTCCATCGATTGGTCTTTCCTGATAATGTACCCAAGGCAAACCAGTCGCAGTGTTCTGTTGTGATCCAAAAGGCTTTCCCTGGCTAATTTTCAGAAGTAGATCACCAGCCCCTTTATTCCTAGTCTGACTTAATTTGGATGCTCCACTGAAACCTGTTCACCATGGGTGATCCTGTTATCGGACCAAATGAGGGTCCCTGCCCGGTGCGCAGTCAGGCCAAAACAGTTTACACACCGAGATTGAGAGGACAGAAAATTATTTATCACAAAGCAGCAGTGCAAGGAGTTAGGGGTAGTTAGTACCCAGATCTAAACTCCCTGAGATGCCATCAAAACAAGTTTTTGTAGGTTTCAGGGGAGGGGGTTGTGCATATTCACGAAAGGTTGGGGCGTGAAGTGAAACGGGTGATGATAGTGGATGGGTCACACTAGTTTCCTGTTATCAGCTGATAGGGGCTTGGGCAGAGGAGAGAGGGAGTGCAATTAACTTTTGTTCCCTTACGTCCTGAGGGCCAGAGTTAATTTACAAGTTGTTTCTATTATTTATTTATTTT
>NW_006921681.1:1371560-1395994 GCF_000298275.1 Orycteropus afer afer
AGATTATCTTCTGTGTCTGTGTTAATTGGTTTCCCTTTTCTTTGTTGAAGAGGGTCTGTGCAATCCTTCTGCCTAGTCCGCCATCTTGCCCCGCCTCCCTACAAGTTGTTTCTAAAATACTTTTAGCAAGTCTGTCATCTGCAGGAAGGAATGTTTTCCATTCAGTTCTTTAAGGAACTGAATACTCATCTGGCAGGAGTGGGAAAATAGTTGGGGATAATTTAGTTTACTTATCTATTCCCATCTGGGGTCTTATCTAATTATCAGTCTTAACCAGGGTGGGGGAAATAGTTTTTACTTTACTGGATTTCAACTGTGTCCTATGCTCTCTGTTTTGTTTTTACTTGTGGTGAAAATATACGTAAGGAAACACATGCCACCTCAGCAATTTCCACATATACAATTCAACATCATTGGCTACATTTTTCAAGTTATGTACTCATTCTTGCTACCCTTTTCCAAATCCTTCTACCACCATTAACATAACCTCAATGCCCCTTAAACATTGCCTCCTTTCCAGTGCTCCCTGTTTTAAATAGACCAAACATCCAGATAGGTTAGTCTTGGGCCACTCTCCACAGCAGAACCAGTGGTGGACTGGTATTCAGCTTGCAATCTTCTTTCTTTTCTTTTTTTAATTCTGATTTGGGTGAAAGTTTACAGAGCAAATTTTTTTCCGTTCAACAGTTTATGCACATTTTGTTTCGTTACATTGATTTCAATCCCCACAATGTAACAGCTCTCTTCCCACTTCCTCCCTGTAGTTATCTTTTCCCTATGTCCTTCTTTCCTGTACATTCCTGCCCTCTGAGCTATCTCCCTACCTAAATACAGTCTTTCTGACCTCCTATGATTGACTGTTCTAAGGAGTGGACCTACCTGCCTTGTAGGTCTGTCTATTGTTTGACTGGAAGCACGTCAATGAGTTCAATTCCAGGCCCAAAGGGTGACTAGGGGCCATAGTCTCGGGGCTTTTATCAGTCTCTATCAGACCAGTAAGCCTGGTCTTTTTTATGATTTTGAGTGTAGTTCCACATTTTTCTCCCACTCTATCCAGGATCTTCTGTTTCGATCCTTTTCTGAGTGGTTAATAGTGGTAGCCAGGCACCACCTTGTTCTGGTCTCAAGGTCATGGAGGCTGAGGTTTGCATGGTCCACTAGCCCCTTGGACTATGAACCTTTGGTTTTCTTCATTCCTCTTTGTCCAGATGAGGAGAGACCAATTGTTGCATCTAGATGGCTGCTCGCAAGCTTTTAAGACCCCAGTCACTACTCACCAGAGTAGGATGCAGACGATGTTTTTGTGTAGTATGTTATGCCCATTGAGCTTGATATCCCCCGCAACCATGGTCCTGAGGCCATGGGCCCAGTGACTCACTCCCTCATGATGTTTGGCTGTGGCTAAGAAGTTATCATAATTTTGTCCTGTTAGCTCAATTATATATGTGGACATTCTTATAACACATACAAATACATATGTAGAAATATCATCTGCTAAACTTATATATGGTCATGGGTATATTCCTTTTTGCCTACCTGATCATAGCCTGTCTACCTATGCATCCTCCCGTAGATTAACGTTTGTTTTGCTGATAATACAGTATTGTGTATGTAAAAGTGTTTACATTTATTGTCTTACCTCTTGTGCACCTCTCAGTGTCTTCCTTTTCCTTAGTGATATTGTAGAGGTCACTGGCTTTTGGTATATTGCCTTTCCCTTCACCCAAATCAATAATTGTCTCTTACTTATTTAGCAAATTTCCCTCCCTTCCCGTCCCCTTCCATTCCTGGTAACCAACAAAGATAGTTTCCTTCCATGTGTAAACCTTCCCTTAACTTTTTACAACAGTGAACTAATACAATATTTGTCCTTCTGTGATTGATTTATTCCAGTCAGCATAACGTCCTCCAGGTTCATCTAATTATGAGGTGATTTATTATGCATTCTTCTTTAATGTTGCATAGTATTTCATTGTGTGTATGTACCATAGTTAGTTAATCCATTCTTCCATTGGTGGGCTCTTAGGTTGTTCGATCTCTTTGCTATTGTGAATAGTGCTGTGATGAATATAGGTGTGCGTATATCTATCATGTCTTGGTTCTTACTTTTTCAGATATATACCTAGTAATGGAATTGCTGGATCAAATGGTATTTTCCAACTTTTTAAGGAAGCACTATACCATTTCCCACAGAGGTGGTATCATTTTACAGTCCCACCAGCAGTGTATGAGAGTCCCAATCTCTCCACATCCATCCTTGCCAGCATTTGTTATTTTCTGTTTCATTGATTGGAATCTTCTTCCTTCACTAGCTGTCCCCTAGGTCAGTGAATCCTTCCTTCAAAGAGCCTGGGTCCTGGATCTGACCATCTGGCTCACCTGCTCTCTTCTGCCCCCCAGTGGATCTAGGCTGCCAAGACACCACATCTACCTACACCCTTTAGTCCCTTTCTCACGCCTGTGAAACCATTATTCAAAGTTTATTATAGCTGCTTTAAGTGCTTGGGGCTTTGCCGAGGCCTCTGAAATCCCTGAGTGAAACTAGTTACTCACTGGGAACCCTCGGTGGGTGGGTGCCTTCTCCCCCACATGCCCAGGCAGCTCTTTAAAGGGCAGCCACAGCCACACAGATGTGCTAGGACACACACATCCAGGCATGCACACACCGAGTCCCCTAGAGACACAGCCAACACTCACAGGGGATCCAGGCAGACAGGCACAGAGACGTAGAAGTAGCCAGCCCTGCCACATTTTAAGGAGAAAAAAAAAAAAAAAAAACTAGCCATGTGCCCATCTTAAACACAGGGTTACATTAGCAACCTGGTGTGTTTACAAAATAAATATAGCCTCGATGCCATGGTTCTACGTCTGTGGAGGAGCTGGCAGATCCTGTAAACCCTGCCTGCCAGAGACCTCACCCTGGCCAAAGACCATGTTAAATAGGAGGTTGCATGTGCCCCCCATCTGTCAGTTTGTTGTGGCTTGCATGTTGATCGGGTGCTGGAAGCTATGCCACTGGTATTTCAAACACCAGCAGGGTCACCCAAGGTGGCCGGATTACAGTGGAGTTTCTGGACTAAAACCAAGAAGAAAGCGTTAGGGATCTATTTTCAAAAATTAGCCCATGCAAAAAAAAAAAGAAGGTGGGGACCAGGTTTGCTGGTCCAATAGAGCCTGGTGTAACCACTGAGACTATGGCCCCTAGCTGCCCTTCAGGTCTGGAATTGAACCCACAACTGTGGTTTCCAGCCAAACAAAGTACAGGCATGTGAGTTAAACATTTACCTCAAGTAGACACACGCCCTGGAGAGAACAATCATGGGAGAAGGAAGGGCTGCTTATGCACAGGGAGATAGCTCAGGGTGCAGAAGAGTATGAAGGGATGGATGCTGGGAGGAGGTAGCTATGGGGAGGAAGTGGGAGGGGAGCTGCTGCATTGTAAATTTTGGTCAATGTCATGAGACAAAGTATATGTGAACTGCTGTATGAAAAGTGAATTTACTCTGTAAATCTTCACCCAAATCCTAATTAAAAAAAAAAAAAAAATTAGCCCATGAATCCCTATGGATCACAACAGAAGATTGTCTGATATGGGGCTGGATGATGAGCCCCCTAGGTTGGGGGCACTACACAGCAGCTATTACAATGGACTCAAACAATCAACGATCATGAAGATGGTGCAAGATCGGGCAGTGTTGTGTTCTGTGGTACGTAAGGTCTCCACAGGTCAGAGCACATGGCCTTGTTTAATAGGTGGCTATCACCATCTCCAGTCCCTCAATGGTGGTACAAATTGTTAAGTGCTGGACTAATGGCCCAAAAGGTTGGCAGTCTGAACCCATCCCGAGGTGCCTCAGAAGACAAGCCTGGCAATCTGCTTTCAAAAAGTCACAGCCTTGAAAACCCTCTGGAGCAATTCTACTCTGCAGCATGAGGGGTTGCAATGAGTTGCAATTGATGACAACTAATAACAACACTGTCTCCAGAGTGGTGATCCTAAAGCACTGGTGGAAGGCAGACAGCTGTGCAGAGTAGGCCTACAGGTCCTTCCAGATGTTCCCCAAAGGCTGTGCTCACTCTACTCCTGTCCCAGCCAGACCAGCAGGAGACTCACCTGTGGGAGTCCTGAGATTCTCCGGGTAGAGCAGAGTCATTTGTAAATGTGTGTTATAGCAGTCCTCCTGGGAAACCCACTCTTTACCCTCACTCTCATAGAAACTAGATTTGACCTCTTCTAATTACCTGGTGCCAGGGAACAGGTGGAGACCTGTCCCAGGCCTGTCTCTTTGGAAGTCTACGTTTCAGTGAAGACGCATTCCTAAACAGCTCAGTGCACTGGCCGCCCTGCGGTCACTGAATCATTTCACCCACCCATTTTATTATAGAGACACAGAGCCTTTCCTCCAACAGGATGCAACAGCCAGAGAGTTGGACTGAGTCATGGGCCAGCCCAGAAAGGGCATCCCAGGAGCCAGCCATTAGGCAAGACGTGGCCCTGCTTAAAGATCCTACAATGCCCCTCTGATGGAGGCCAGCTCTCTGCCACACAAAGCCCACACCTTTGGTCACCAGACAGAGATTTGGGAATACCTTCAGGGCTACCTAGAAGGTGCCTTGTGGAGGAGGAGAGTAGTGATCTTATTTCACAATCCTAGTTCCAAGTGACCAGCCCAAGACCTTCTGGTAAGTCATTGCTAGGAAACTCTGGCTCCTGCCTCAGGCCAAGAACCTCACCCACCCAGGCAAGCCTCAGCTCCCTGCCACCCAGCTGTTCCCCAGAGTGCCTAACCCCCTGAGTCACTGTCAGTCACCCGTCTGCCTAGACACCCACTCCCACGACTGCTTAGCCCTGGCTTGATGGGTGTCAGGTCAACCAGAGGGATTTGGGGCCATGAGGGGCCTTCAGGAGCACAGAATGGCAGGCTCTGCAGTTCTTACAGAGTATGAACCTGTGCAAAGTTCTTATTTACAAAGACAAGGAGCCTGCTCGATGAGTGCCTTCCTAATGGAAGCCCTTGATCCAAGGAGGAAACATAAACTCAAGGGTAAGCTTGGGGGCTATCTGCGCCTGGGCCTCCCGTCACTTCCGACAGCTCAGGAGTGCAGTCACCAGGAGTGGGTTTTTAGGAGTGTGTGGAGGTGAGAGGAAATGGCTCTCCCAGCTTCTCAGCACCCTCCCCCACACTCTGATTCCGCCTTCTTGGGAGCTCAGGCCCTGGGGGGTCCTGACCATATTCACAGTGGGAAGTGAGGCAGAAGGCAGGCTGCCCAGAGTTTCACCACAGGTCCCATTCACACCACCTACTCACTTAATCCACAAAGTTTATTGGGCATTCACAACAGGGTCACTGGGACGCACCCCACCCTGCCCTCCAGGAGCTTACAGTCTAAGAAGCTGGGCCCAGAGATGTGGGAGGACAGCACAGTCTTGCTGAAGATCTTGTTCTCAACACTGATTCCTTCAACGGTGCCCCCAGCTACCCACACATCCTGCCACCTTAAGCAGTGCTATCATGGGTTGATGCGGCAGAGTCTGAGTCACTAACACCCCCCACCAACTGTTAGCTCTGTCTTGCTCTGGGAGCCCTGGTCCATAGCACAGGCTGTTGGGCTGGGAGTTGGGGGAAGTAAGTCCCAGCATCCCTACGAATGTTCAGAGGATCCCCAGGAAACGGTTGCACATTCCCTCATCATCTCTTGGGCATCTACTACTGTGATCCTGAGCTTCCGCAGGCCTCCTGTTTTCAAGGAGAAGAAGTCTCAAGAACAGACTGCTTCCAGTAACCTACCTACCTAGCAGGAAGTGGTTGGCAAGAAAGTAACCTGCAGCCACTCCCTGACTTCTGGCTATCCTGCAACATAGGTCTGCTCACTTTTCAGCACCATCTGTGTGCTTGGCTCAGGCTCTCCTCCAAAGCGACAAGCTGCTTTGAGACCACAGGGCAGCCTCATTCCTGTCCCACCTCCTCACACACCAAGCCCACCTGGCTGGGGTATGGTACATAGGTGTTACATTAATGATCTGAGGATGAAATCCTTCCCAAGACTCCTAGCAGTACCCCTCACCCTCAAGAGCACACAGCCCTGTTGGAGTGGAGGTGATGGCTTCCAGCCCCCCCTGGTTCCTGCCTTGGTGCCCTGCAGAGAGCTGTGAAGGCAGGCAGCCCAATGCCCTGTGGGTGACTGCTATTGCGTGCTCAGGTTCCAAAGCTGGGCTGGTAAGAAGGAAGCCACCCACCCAGGTCTGGGAGACAGTGACCAGTCAGAGTTAGAGCAGATGGCTGCACCTGGCCTAGGTGAGCCCCTGGCTCAGGTCTTGGGCTGGTGCCAGCACTGGGGCAGGTGTGTGGCAGCCCTGGGCACCTGTGGCTGGTCTAGTTCCAGAACCACCTCCACCAGCTGGGATGGGGGAGCATCTTGTTCACCTGCAGCCACCTGCCCTTTCTTCTCAGGCCCCAGAACCCCAGGTGGGGGCGTGTGCAAGCAGAGACCCTCCTCTTTTTTTCCTCAGAGCTGAGCCCCTCACGGACTTCAGTCTGTCCCCTCAGGTCAAACATCCATTTCCGGCCTGGGGATTTGGTGCTGGCTTGTTCCCTAGGAGTGAGAACAGCAGCTGACACCGAGAGCTTTTTCATTTGGTCCAGCGCTCCTGGTCGCTCAAAATTCACAGGGTCCGTGGACCTGGCAGGGAGCTACCACGGCCGCCAAAATCCGGGGTCGCCGAAAGGGGCAGGCTGCGGAGGCGTGGGGGGCGCGGGCGGAGGGGCTGGCGAGGGCGGGCTGCCCGGGTCCCCTGGGAGCCCACCGTCGGGGGTGGCGCCGGAAGCCCTCCGCCGCAGGTGCTCCAGCAGATGCGCGCTCACCGCCGGCTCCAGGATGCGGCAGGCCTGCAGCACTCGGGCCAGGCGCGCCAGGCAGGCGCGGTAGCCCTCGCGGTAACTGTCGGAGGACGCTGCGGAAGAAGAGGGTCGTGAGGCAAGCGAGCCGGGCCGGGACATAGGCGAGGCAAGCCAGGGAAGGATCACTTACTGGGTGCGGCTGCTGGACAGGGGGACGCGGGCAGCTCCTGCAGGAAGCGCACGGTCATTTCCAGGATGTCCGCCTTCTCCAGCTTGGAGTAGCGGGAGCTCTATGTCCGGACACGAGCGAGAGGAACCGACAGAGGGACACTCAAGACAGAGATCTCCAGCCAGTTGCCCCGGACACTGCGCTCTGGCCAGTCAGTAGCTGGGTTCCCCGCGCGCGGTGTTCCGCGGTGCGGTCGCTCCTCCGCGCCCCGCGCTTTGAGCACTGCGCGAATTCCCCTCTCGGGTTCCTTTGGCAGGAGCGCGGGGTCTCGCCCTCCCTTCTCCGCGCCCAGCCCGCAGGGTTCGCGAAGCACTGCGCGTCCGGCACTCACCTCTTTGCCCAGCAGCGGTAGGATGAGCCCCTTAAGCTGCCTCAGGCTCTCGTTGATGCGCGCGCGGCGACGCTTTTCTAGCAGGGGCTTCAGGCTCTGAGGGCCGAGCAGAGGCTACGGTTACGCGGTCCCGGGTCCCGGTCCCGTCCCGGTACCTGGCCGCCCAGGCCCTCAGGCCCCACGCCTACCTTGCGCAGCTCCGCCGCGTCCCCTGCCCTCCGGGGCAGCCCCATGTGCACCAGAAGAGCAACAACCACCCGGCCTGTGCCGTGGAGACCTGTGACCACGGACAGAAGCCGTGCTAAAGCTCCGGAGCTGGGCTAGAGGAGTGAGCGCCGCACCTCCACAGCCCGGCTTTAAGGAGGCGGTGCCTGCCCGCTGCGCCCCGCCCCACAGCGCCCCAGAGTCCAGCCACCGCCCCCTCCTGGCTTTGTCCCTGCGCGGGGCGGGGCGGGAGGGGCGGCGCTCCGGGGGATCCGCTCCAGGACCTATTGTCCCATCTGCGGCGGAATTGGGGTCGCGGGGCCCAGGGGCCCATCCACCAACCACTGGGGAGTGCAGGCGCTGTCGGGGGTCCTGAGGTCACCTCTGGACCAGGCAGCAGGAGAAGGGGCCGGGCCTTGCTTGGCTCAGGCTGCGGCCCCTCTACCCCTGCTCCTTGCCCTTGGGAAGCGCACCAGCTCTTGGGTGGGAAAAGGCTCTCTTCTTCATTCAATTCTCGCATTCCGGTTCAGCACCTCCTCTGAGATGAGACCTAGGCCAAGACAGGGACTTACTGGCGACAGGGCTGCCGAAGCAGGGCGTCAAGGTTTTTCCACACGGCAAGGCCCGAGAGGTCTGTGAGCCACCAGCTACTCGGCGGACGGAGGGCTGAGCTGGAAGGGGAAACCGAGACCCAGGGAAACGTTGCGACTTGCTTGGGCTCTCGCCCCTGGGTATTGTTGACCCGGTAGGGCCCACCAAAAAAAAAAAAAGAAAAACTCACTGTCTTCAAGTCGATTGGACTCATAACGACCCCTCCTTGGGTTTCTGAGGCGCTATCTTTACGGAAGTAGATTGTCCAACCTTCCTTCCGAGGAATGGCTGGTGGGTTTGAACCGCCAGCCTTCTGGTGAGCAGTCAAATGTCTTAGGCACTGCGCCACCAGAGCTCCTCCAGACACCTGGATTCCCAGCCTAGGGCTCTACGAATTCCACAGAACCCGCTGGTGGGACACTGAGTTAAGTATCGTTTGGTTTCGGTTAGAGAAACTGCCCAGAGTAGACCAGGCAACCCAGGAGCCCCAATTCTATTAACTCGGAGGTCATTTGTGTTTTGATTGGTTCCAGATGCGGGTTCGACCCGCTCGACCTTTGAGGCTCACGTGACCTGACGGGCGGGCGGTGCTGGGCTCTGGCTCAGCGCCCGGCCCCAGCTCCGCCCCCCACCCCGGCCAGCCTCGGCGCCGCGTGGCGGTTGCGGCTGCAAACAGGCTGAGCGTCCTTCGCCCATCTGCTCCCCTCCCCCGACTCGGCTGGTGGGGCAACGGCCAGCCGAGTGGACGGCACTGCAGACTGCAGGACAGACCCACGGACAGACTGCAGGCCCGACCCACAAAGCCGGCGGTGAGGAGGCGCGGCTGGGGCGCAGCCGAGGCTAGCGCTGTCCAGGGTGCTGGAACATCCTCTCTTTCTCTCCCAACCCACCTTTCTCCCTCCCCCGCGGCCTCTGCCCAAACCCCACCTTGGCGCCCCTCCCCTCCTCCAGACCCAAGCCTTACTGCTGCGCGCTTCTTCCGTTGGGCCCGGGGGAACTAGCGTACCCACCAGAAGGGAGACACCGAGTAGCCTGAGAGAGGGAATACTCAGGCCACTAATTCCTCTTTCCTACACAAAAGATCACCTTTAAAAAAAAAGAGAGAGAGAGAGACATCTAGTTGATTCCTTCTCATGGCGACCTCATGTGTGTCAGAGTAGAAATGAGTTCCTTAGGGTTTTCAATGGCTATTCGTTTTCTTTAGGCGGCTTCTTCTTGTTATGTGTTGTCGAGTCAGACCCGACTCAGAGCGACCCCTCCTTGGGTTTCCGAGGCAGTATCACTATGGAAGTAGATTGCCCCATCTTCCTTCCGAGGAGTGGCTGGTGGGTTTGAACCTCCAACCTTCTATCCGCTACTAGTGGAAAAGTTAGCTGTTCAAATCCACCTAGTGGTTCCACAGAAGAAAAGCCTGGCAATCTGTTGCCATAGATTACAGCCAACAACACCCTATGGAGCAGTTCCATTGTGTAACTCACAGGGTTGCCATGAGTCAGTGCAAGTCCTCTGTGTCTAGCAACAACCACCTCTGTCAAGCAGATCACCAAGCTTCCGTAGCTCTACTGACTGGATTGAATGGCTGTTCTTTTAGCTGGTAACCATGAGCTAACCATTTGTGCCATCCGGGGACCCAAAAGACTAACAAGCTACCATTTCTCACCACCTACTGTGTGCAAATCACAGTGCCAAGTGTTTTCTAGCCTTCATCTCCATTAATCTTCCTAAGAATTCTAATTGTAAGAATTAATCATCAACACATTTGGCTTGGCAGGTTAATGGGGTGCCTGGTTCCTTGTCCCCCTTGAACCTCACAGTTGAGCCCAGGATGCCTATGAGCCAGCCCCCTCCCAGATTATTAATTACTCAAGAATCAAAAAAGGACTGTGTGGGTCACTCAAAGGTGCCCCACCTGGCCCCTCCTTCCTGTGCTCACTCAGCCCTCCACTCACAGCCCACCCTGCACCAGTGTTTATGTCCTCAGGGAGAAGGACCTCGTACTAAATCCAGGAAAGTAGACTGCAGGAGGCAGACCAGACTAGAATGTCCTCCAGGCCGGTGGGCCACCATCTGAAAATGGGGGAGAGGTGAACTCCTTTTTCAATGCCAATTATCTCAAATCGTAAAAAGTCTTTCTCAGCCATTCTCCCATTGCTGTACAGCACTTTGACCAGGTAGGACAATGCTCCCCTCAGTGGAAGAGTTCTGGGTTTTTTGTTTTGTTTTTGCTGGTAACTTGGAGGGAGGAATCAGAGCCAAAGGAACTTAAGTGGAACAGCTGGGCTGGATGGAGTGTGGGGTGAGGCTTTAGACAAGGGATTGGAGCCACCAAATGACCCACCCATGCAATAAGAGCTATCCCTGGGGTACAGTGGGAACACTCCATCCATGGTCCCCACCATTAGGAAGCGCATCAGTTCCTGGGTAGGAGGAGAGGCCTACACATGCGTCTCACACAATCAGGCTGAGCAGGATGGGGTGAGTCCAGCAAAGGGGTGAGAGGAGGCCTCCTGGGGAAGGGCTCCCTTGCTGATACTTGAGGGGTAGGAGGCAGTGAGGGTGCTCTGGACAGAGGGAGCTTCAAGTGCAAAGATCCTGAGGGAAGGCGAGCATGGCCGAGTCAGCTGGAGAGTGAGCTTTGTCACTTTCCATTTGTGTCAACTTGTGCAAGATGCTTAAAACTTCCCCTTGCCTAGTTTTCCCACCTGGGAAATGGGGATAGCCATTGTACCCCTCTCACAGTGTTGGTATTGGGATTCCGTATGCATGTGAAGCTTGGCCTGGGGCCTGACAAGCTGTAGTTGTTCTTGTTAGGTATAGTCAAGTCAGTTCTGACTCATAGTGACCCTATGTACAACAGAACAAAACACTGCCTGGTCCTGCACCATCCTCAAAATCCTTGCTATGCTTAAGCTCATTGTTGCAACCATGTATCAATCTAGCTCATGGAAGGTCTTCCTCTTTTTCATTGGCCCTCTACTGTATCAACTATGATGTCCTTCTCTGGGGACCAGTCCCTCCTGATAGCATATCCAAAATAAATGAGACAAAGTCTTTCCATGCTCTCTACTAAGGAGCATTCTGGATGTACTTCCAAAACAAATTTGTTCATTCTCTGACAGTCCATGGTATATTCAGTATTCTTTGCTGTCTTAGTCTGAGTTTTCTAGAGGAGCAAAACCAGCAAAGTTCATATATAAATATATAATATATAAATATATATATGTATGTATGTAATGTATATAAACTCAACCAAGCCCACTGATTCCGACTCACAGTGACCCTGTAGGACAGAGTAGAATTGTTCTGTAGGGTTTCCAAGGTCGTACATATTTACAGATGTAGACTGCCACATCTTTCTCCCATGGAGTGGCTGGTGGGTTTGAACTGCCAACATTGTGGTTGGCAGCCAATTGATTACCCACTGCACCTAGAGCTCCTATTAATATTTATAAGGAGATTTATTTCAAGGAAATGGTTCACGCAGTTGTGGAGCCTAGCAAGTCCCAAATCCGTGAGCCAGGCAGCAGGCTAAAGGCTTCTCCAGACGTACATGGTTACAGAGGCTGAGAAACTCAAAATCTGCAGGACAGGCAGCAGGCTGCTGGTTCATGTCCCAAGAACAGGAGGTCAGAGGATGTCAAGACAGGATTGCACTGGAGTTTTGCCATAACATCCATAAATATTGGATGAAAGCCACACCTCCAAGGAAAATCCCCTTCCAAATGATTGGCTGCTCATATCAGATCATAAAATGGAGGATGATTATGTAATATCTGCCAAACCACTGAGAATCATGGCCTAGTCAGGTTGACACATAACATTAACTATCACAGTCACAACAACATAATTCAAATGCATCAATTCTTCTTCATTCTTCCTTATTCACTGTCCAGTTTTCACATGCATATGAGGCAGTGGAAAATACTTGGCTTGGGTCAGTCCTCAAAGTGACATCTTTGGTATTTAACACTTTAAGAAGATCTTCTGCAGTAGATTGGCCCAATGCAATATGTCCTTTGATTTCTTAACTGCTACTTCCATGCGTATTGATTGTGAATCCAAGTAAAATGAAATTTTTGATAACTTTAATCTTTTCTCCATTAATCATGATGTTGTTTATTGGTGCAATTGGGAGGATTTTTGTTTTCTTTTTGTTCAAGTGTAATCCACACTGAAGGCTGTAGTCTTTGATCTTCATCAGTGAGTGCTTCAAGTTCTCTTTGCTTTCAGCAAGCAAGGTTGTGTCATATGCATATCACAGGTTGTTAATGAGTCTTCCTTCAATCCTGATACCACATTCTTCTTCATATAGACCAGCTTCTCAAACTATTTGCTCAGCATACAGATTGAATAAGTATGATGAAAGGATACAACCCTGATGCACACCTTCCCTGATTTTAAACCACAAAATATCCCCTTCTGTGTACAGGTTTCACATGAGCATGAATAAGTGTGCTGGAATTCCCATTTTTCCTAATGTTATGAATACTTTGTTGTGGTCCACACAGTCAAATACCTTTGCATAGTCCACAAAAGAGGCAAACATCTTTCTGGTATTCTCTGCTTTCAGCCAAGATCCATCTGACAACAGCAGTGATATCCCCTGTTCCATGCCCTCCTCTGAATCTGGCTTGAATTTCTGGCAGTTCCTTGATGTAGTTCTGCAATAATTTTTTAATTCTCTTCAGAAAATTTTACTTGCATGTGGTATTGATATTGATCAATAATTTCAGCATGCTGTTGGATCACCTTTCATTGGAATGGCTGTAAATATGGATTTTTTTCCAGTCGATGAACCAGACAACTGTCTTCCAAATTTCTTGGCATAGATGAGTGAGTGCTTCAGCATTGCATGCATTTGTTGAAACATCTCAGTTGGTGCTCATTCAATTCCTGGAGCTTGTTTTTCACCAGTGCCTTAAGGGCAGCTCCATAAATGTGTTATGATAGGTGCTTTCTGCTTTCTGGAGCTGCTGTGGAGGACCTGGGCATAGAGTGTACGTGGGAGGGCCCAGAGAGGACAGAGGAGGTCTGGCCTGGCAGGAAGGGTCTGGCTCTCTCCCAGCCTGAGTCTGAGAGGATGGTCAGCAGCAGTTGGTGCTCACACGTGGCTTTTACAGAGATGTCCTTGGTGGCATCAGCAGGGACTCAGGGGCTCTGCCTTGGCCATGGTGGTAGCTGCTGGGCATCACCTGGGCCTGACCAGCAAGATGAAACCATACCATAGATAAGGGTATCCAGGGTGAAGGGAGCTGCCTTGGGGGTGGAGGAGAATGCAGGGAACTTCAGTCAGGAAGGAGACACAGGGGAGGTGTGGCCTTAGCTCCTCATCCTGCAGTGCTCCTGCCACTCATTCACCTTGCAGGGTGCACCCCTTTCCCTCCTTACCTGCAGGGAGCGCCTGCTGCAGGTATACTGAAAGAAGGTGGCTCAGGTGAGCAGCAAACACCTCCTCACACGCCATCGCAGCACCCAGGCTGCCAGAAAAAATCTCTTCCCGCTCCTTGTCCACAAACCACTGGGCAAGAGTCTCAGACCCCAGTGGCCACTGATCTTATCAGGAAGTGAAGCTGGTCCGGCCGGTTGCTGGAAACCCACCCCGCCACTCAAGAGCACAGCGGTTCGGGTTAGGTTACCAGGGCACCAGGGAGCGCGGTAGGCTATCGCGCACAGCGCCACCAGGTGGTGGCTCAGGACAATGGTGTCAGCGGCAGCCGCAGAGTCCAACATCAGGTCTTCCATGGTTCTTGGAAGCGGATTCATTCCGCAGCATTTACAGCGCCACCTTCTGCTGGACCAGTTAGTCCCGGCCGGGCCCTCACGGGGGTGGGTAGGGAATGGGAAAGGGAGAGCACGGGCGGTTTCAAGGTCATTCGATGTTCTGACTGCGCTCCCACGGCTCTGTAGTCGCCACCTCTGGCTCCTCCAACTGGTGTCCCGAGGACCATTCCTCTTTCCAGCTCCCACGACGGGCTTCCGGGCCTAGACCTCAAGCTGCCTTGGAGCACTTGTGCTCGCCAGCCCACTCCCTCCAGCGCCTTCCGGTGCTCCCTGGATGACAGATCTATCAATGTCCCCAATGCCCCTCTCCCGCTTGTTAGCTCCAGGCGCTCAAGCTCTTGATTGCTTTTCCTGCCCCGACCCGGGACGTCGGCTCTCCACGCTCGCCTAGTCTGTGATGTCTAAACCCAGAGTCCTGAAGGCATCAGGAGCCCCTTCCTTTCTCCCTCAGAGGGGTTAGCTTTCGGGTCTGGAGGGACCAAAGAGGTGGGAGGACCTGGCGTCCGTCACGCTCAACTGGGCATAGACCCGGAGCCTCTGGGGACTTGTTAGGCCTGTTCCAGCCCAAGGCCTTCGTCCTTGCAGTCTTTTCTGCCCATAATGAATGTCCCTTCTTACCACTAAGAATCCAGCCCCACCACACCACCTGCTCAGGTGGAAGGGCCACCCCTGATTGTCTCCTAGTCCCTACAAATCACTCTATCATCTTGTTTTTCTGTTCTTGTGACATTTGCCACTCTCTGGAATTGTGGCAGTTTGCTGGCTTGTGTCACCAGTACCAGGACAGCAGAGAGTGGGCACGCCTTGATGAATGAATTCGTCTGCGACTCCACTCCCCAGTGCCTGGACGGCTCTCAAACGTAATTCGAATTTGCAGCCCCTGGAGTTTCAGTTTTTACGTGAGGCAAATTATTAGAGAAGCTCTCCGCCCCACGCATTGTGGCTTGCACCTGCCTTTGTCGCCAGAGACCCTCACTGGGACCAGCGTCCCCAGTTCTCCTAACCCCCAGTCTCCTGGCACCCCAGTCTCCCAGGGCCCACCCTCCCTCACCTCCAGGTCCCCAACTCCTTCAGTACCCCCGCCCCTAAGTCCCCCCAGGCGCCGGGCTAGCGGAAGGTGCCCCGCCTCCCAGCCGCCTTCCAGCGCTGGAGGGTGCTGGCGCGGGGCGGGGCGGAGGCGGTCGGGGGGCGGGCTCGAGGCTTAAGCCTGGCGCCCGGGGCGGCGGGGCCCCAGAAAGCAGCGGAGGCGGAGCGGAGCTGGCGAGGCCACTGAGTAAAGGCTGGGCGTGGCAGGAGCGGGTCCACCTCCTCCGAGCGCAGAACCTGGACGGCCGCTCAGACGGCGGCTCCAGGCCCGAGGACTATGGAGCCCCTGGGGCCGCGCTGAGCGGAGGGTGGCAGCGCCTCAGGTTGCACCATGGCCCTAGAACAGGCGCTGCAGGCGGCGCGGCAGGGCGAGCTGGACGTGCTCAAAGCCCTCCACGCGGCCGGCCAGCTGGGGCCCTCACTGCGCGACCCGCTGGACGCGCTGCCGGTGCACCACGCTGCCCGCGCGGGCAAGCTGCACTGCCTGCGCTTCCTGGTGGAGGAAGCTGCACTGCCGGCCGCCGCCCGCGCGCGCAACGGCGCCACCCCGGCCCACGATGCGGCCGCCACCGGCCACCTCGCCTGCCTGCAGTGGCTGCTCTGGCAGGGCGGCTGCGGAGTGCAGGTGGGTCCGCGTCTTTCACAGCCGTCCTCTGGCTTGGAGGCCCATGTGGGTCAAGGGTGGGTGGGGTGGGGTACTTCCTGGGCCCAGCTGAGCCTTGCATTAAGGTCCTTCCAGAGGGTTTTGCGTGAGGTGGGCTCCTTGGGCTGAGAGCTCTCGGGCAGAGGCCTTGGCAAGCCCTAGCCAGCTCCCTAGATTGATGATGAGGAACTAGAAAGAAGTTGAACTCCCCTGGGATGGTATTTACAAAGTGCCCAGAAGAGACAAAGCATGATGTCCAAAGTCCTTTGGTCCTTCGAGAGTTGGGGGCACACAGGGCCAGTGTCCTCCAGGATCAGATCTAGAGGAAAGTGGGCTGAGATGCAGGTGTCTGGAAGGCCTGGGCATGGGATAGAGTGGTGGGGACCTCCCCCAGGACCTGGGCTGACCCCTGACCTCAGTGCCTTCAGGCCTATCATCTGTGAGTTGCTTCTCTACTTCCCCCCCCAACCTGTATTCCTGTCCCCAAGCCCCACCTTGTCTCACTCACTGTCTCCAGGCTGCTGCCAGCCTGACCCCTCCTGGGCTGGAGGAGGAGGCAGCTCAGGCCTGACAGTGGCTCTCCTGCCCGGTACCTGTTGAAAATGGAGCATCCAACAGCTCCTGCTCTTCTGGAGCTGCCAGCCTATGGGGACAACAGCCAACAAAGCCACAAACTGAAAGTAAACCAGGTAGCATCATGGCTGCTGGGTCATGCTCTGGAGAGTGACAAACAGGTGCTGCTTGGGCTGGGTGGCTAGGGACAGTCCCTCTGAGAAGTGATCTCCAAGGGAGTCCTAACTGCTGAGAAGGAGGTGGCCAGGTGGTGGGCAGAGTCTTGGGCACAGGAACAGTAAATGTAAAGCCTTGGAGTGCAGATTCTTGCCCTGTTGAGGGTCAGCAAGGAGGCGAGTGTGACTGGACTGGAGTGAAGGTGGGCGCAGCCTTCCAGGCTGGGTCCCGCAGGCTCTGATGGGCTAAGGTTAGGAATCTGGGTGATACTCTGGCTGCTAGGGGAAGCCAATGGAGGGAGAGCCGGAACGGATTTTCCACTTAGAAAGACCACCAAGTCAAGGGAAGGCAGAAGGGGAGGAGTCCCTGGGTGGTACTAATGGTTAACATCCTTGGTTGCCACCTGAAAGGTTGGCAGTTCCCAGCACCCAGAGGTGCTTCAGAAGAAGGGGTGGTAATCTACTTTTGAAAAATCAGCCATTGGGAATACTATAGAGCACAGTTCTACTCTGACGCACATGGAGTCACTCGACAGCAGCTAGTTGGTTTAGAAGGGGAGGAGGCAGGGGCCACTCTGAGCTAACTTGCTGTGCTCTAAGCACAGCCAAGATGCCACCCCCACTCTCTGCCCTCAGGAAGGCAAGGCCCCCTCCCACTCTTCCTGGGAGATAGCTTCTTATCTCCTGGCTGGCTTTGTTATCAGGAGCTCCTGGCCACATGGTCCATGCCCAGTATAGAGGTAGAGGGTGGCAAGCTTGTCCCCAAGCCAGTGTCCGGCCCTGGCTGGAAGCCTCACTCTCCTTGAACCCAGTGTGCAGCTTTCCCCGGAAGCCTTCCTTGCTACTGCAGAGGAGGTGGGAAGAAGCAGGTGGCTTTGTGCCCAGCTTATCAAGTCCCCCGCCCTCAAGGCCCAGTGGGCTTGGGTGCTACGGGTAGAAGTATATGTGTGAGTGTGGGGGTGTTGACCTTGATTCCTGGTCCTGCCCAGCCTGGAGAGATAAGCAACTTTAGATTCGGGCTACAGCATGCTGGGCCTACACAACCGGTAGAGCCTTGGGCTCAGGCTGGAGCCCACAGGTCTGTGGCCCTCTCCTTACTGCCACCCCTCCCCAGAGGCTCAGACCCACAGTCCTGAGCAGCAGGAAAAGAGGGCCTTTCTCAAGAGCTAGGGCCCAGGACATGTTTCACTCTGGTCCTTCTCGGGTCACCTCTAGCCAGCTTGGGAAAAATGAACCAATCTTCTGGTCACGCACAGGCTGTCTGCACATGGGAGGGCCTTAGCTTGCTGTAGGCCATTTGTGCTTGGCCTCATCTTCCTCCCTGCCTCTTCCTAGCAGGTGGCCCAATCTGTCCTACCTCAGCCTCACTACGATTCTCATTGGTGCCCTGGGACCCAGTTCTCTGCTTTCCTTCTGTTTCTTTCAGGAGCCCCAGAGCTTCCCTTCCCACGAAGCTTGGCTCAGAGTCTAGCTCAGGGTCGTCATGAATTCCTGCTGTCTCAGAACTCATGTCCCCACAATGCCCTCTCTTCATTCTCTGGTCCTTGTCACACAGTGTCCACCCTCACATGGTTGCCTCAGCCCGTCCTCTGTCCCCGCCCAGCTCTGTGCTACGTCTCTGTTGTCCACCTGGCGTTGGAGCTTGTTCTGTGCCCACTCTTCCAAAGGGTCAGCCTCTGAGCACAGACTCCTGAGTCCTCAGCAATTTGCCTCCTTACCCAGGTGACATGTAGCACCAACCACTTTCTCCGATAGACCCACATACTGGATGCTTCCAGATGACTATGCATTCAGAATTCTGGGACCAACCATTGACCCCACACCCTCTGAGGTGCTTTGGAGGAGTCTTGGCCAAGCTTCTCCCAGGGGCTACCTCTCACCCACATCTACCACCACTGGCTGAGTGCCCCAGCCCTGCCAACCAGTACCAGAAGCTTCCTTCTTCATAGGGATAAGAACATGGCCTGTTCCCTGGGGCTGGGAGCAAGGAGTCTGCTGGGAGAGCTATTTTCTACCCTAAGGTTGTGTTCTTGGAAGTGCCATTCACAGAACAGAGGCTGTTATTCTTACATGATATGCTAGGGAGGAGGGAACAAGGGTTCAAGTTGGACTCAGGGGTGCTCCTCATCATCCTGGTGCCAGCCTACAGTAGCCCCAATAACCCACCCTTTCTGGTTCCTCAGCCCAGTGACCTCCACTCAGTCATTCAGACATTTGCAGCTGGTTGCAAGCACTGGGGAGAGTAGGCACTGGTTCTGGAATAGGATAAGCTCCTCGTGCCAGGAGTATAGGATAATAGAGAGGAGGCAAGGAGTGGGGCAGGAACTGAGAGATAGGTATGGTGTGATGAAGACCAGGGACATAAGCCCAGGTGCAAAGCTGAAAACACCTGGGTGTCAGGCACTGTGGCTCTGGGTCACGTCCTGAAAACTTGCTGTCTACCAGACATGTCACACAGTGACCTGCTGTCCTCAGAAGAACCTGGCATGGTGGGCTTCCCATATTTGTGGACTGAAGGTCAAAAAGGGTCTGCCCACACATGGGAACAGTTAGTCCAAGGACCTAGCAGACCATGCGATCCTCAGCCATATATGACCATAAGACCAGAGCTAGATGGTGCCTCGCTACCACTGTCAACCACTTGGAGAGGGATCAGTGCAGGAGATCCAGTATAGAGTGGGAGAACAATGCAGAACAAAACTCAAAATCATAAAAAGAAAAAGACTAGGTTGACTGGGCTCATAGAGCCTGGTGAGACCCCTGAGACTAAGGCCCCTAGTTACCCTTCAGATCTGGAACTGAACTCACTCCTGTGGCTTCCAGTCGAACAATAGACAGGCATATAGGGTGAACATTTACATTAGGTAGATACATTCCTTAGAGCAATCAATCATCAGAGAACAGAATGGCAGTGTTTGTACAGGGAGACAGCTGGGGGGTAGGGCAGGAGTGCATGGGAGGAAAGGACACAGAGAAGAGATAACTGCAGGGAGGAAGTGGTAAGAGAGCTGTTACATTGTAGAGAATTGCAGTCACTGTTATGAAACAAAATGCCTTTATGGAAAATGGATTTACTCGGTAAACTTTCACCCAAATCACCAGAAATTTTTTTTAATAATAAATGAATTAATTAAAAAAGGAGAGTTTGCCCAAGGACAGATACAGGAATCGTACCCCTAGATCAACTCAACCCCAAGTGAGGCCTGCCTTCCCCACAAGTGGCGAGCAAAGAGGACAGACTGCCCGAGGGGCTGCTGGGAGGCAAGAGGTAGTTTGAACCAGAGGTGGTGGCAGGGCCAGGCTTTTGGACTAATTAACTGCTCTCTTTCTACAGGATAAAGACAATTCTGGTGCCACAGCCCTGCATCTGGCTGCCCGCTTCGGCCACCCCGAGGTGGTGCACTGGCTGCTGCAACATGGTGGTGGGGATCCCACCGTGGCCACAGACACAGGTGCCCTGCCTATCCACTATGCCGCCGCCAAAGGGGACTTCCCCTCTCTGAGGCTGCTCGTCAGACACCACCCTGAGTAAGGACACCCCTTGGGGGCACTGGGTGGAATGGACCAGGGCTCAGGAGAGGCCGGAGCCAGCCACACTTCTCCAGCATTCCAGAGAGTGGCTGCACCTCTGGCTTTCTCAGTGGCCAGGCCTGGGGTAGCACATACCCCAGTTGACATTTCTGCCCTCCTTGGAAGCTCTCTAGGGGTTCCCATGGTCACTTGTCCCAGAGCTGTGCAGGCAGACTCTGCCCAACATCCTCATATCACTGCCAGTGGGCAGCCGACTTGGGAGGCCCAGACTCATCTGTGGGAGTGGGGACCCATGGCCATGGGGGCCTGAGCTAGGAATGGGGCTCTGACCAGCATCCCTTATTAGACAAATGGCAAAAGAGGTCCCAGCCTCAGGAGAATGAGCAGCTTTGGGGTAAGAGGGTCCACTGGCTCCACTCCTGATGGCACCTGCAGGGCCACTGGCTTCCAGGGAGTGGGCAGAAGGCCATCCCACTGCACAGCCGCATAGCAGGGTGGCTGCAGCTGGCAACCTCTTAGGCCAAGCACACTGGTGTGGACACAGGGGGTCCCTCACACCCACCAAGCAGGGCACCAGTGTAGGGCCCTCTTCCCAGCCACCCTGCTATGGCCGCTTGGTGGCTATGTAGCTTGAATTCTAATTCTCGGACAAGCAGGCAGTGGGATCATGTCAGAGTTGGGGTCTTAGGGGATCCTTGAGTGGACCCATCAGCATCCTGGGGGCTCTGTTACTGACCCTTGACTTGTTGTTGTTTTTGTTATGTGCTGTCGCATCGGACCTGACTCATAGTAACCCCTCCTTGGGTTTCCGAGGCAGTATCACTACGGAAGTAGATTGCCCATCTTCCTTCTGAGGAGTGGCTGGTGGGTTTGAACCACCAGCCTTCTGGTTAGCAGTCAAATGCCTTAGGCACTACGCTACCAGAGACCCCTGACTTAGACTCTCCAAGTTGGCAATAAGAGCCGAATTTGTGACAGGCCCCGCCCCACCCTATGGCCACAGAGATTCTCATGCACTCACAGGGGTGGGATCTGCTATGGCTGCTTGGTGGCTGCTGCTCCTGCCCTGCCCCCTCACTGAAAGCAGGGAACACTGAGGTCTTCAATGTCCTTGAGGGGAGGACTGTGCTCACGTAGCAAGTAAACACTCCATCAAACATCATGCACCCAGGAAACCACAGCTGGTGTCAAAGCCCACTTAGCTCAAACTATGTGACCTGTGATCCAGAAATACAGTGTAAGAGATGGGTGGTGGGAGCCCCAGGCCAACCCCTGAGCTCCTCCTCACAGAGAAGCCTGGGGCCCAGGGTGAGCCAGAGCCCTTCCTGGATTGGGGTCCCAAGTCTTAGAGAGAGTCTTGCTGTGCTTGGAACACCTTTGTGGGCTTGATGACCTGGCCCCCTCCCAGCCCATGCCAGGTGCTGGGCATGATTGGTACCTGGGGGTTGATTTTGTGGCCAGATGGCTCGGACTGATGGGCAGCCCCTCAAGAGTGTCTATGAATCTCGAGGAGGAAGACAGGGGACTTGGGCTTTGTCCCTGCAGTGGTGTGTGGCCTGGCTGATAAGGAGGTGTCTTTGTGTGGTTGCCAGGCAGGGCTCAGGCAGGTGGGTGAGGTGGGGGATTTGAGTGGGGCTTGCAGAGCAGGTGATCAGAAGCTGGTGGGCCCACCTTGAGGGTGGAGCGGGGGATGCCTGGGGCTGGGGCTGGTGGAGAGCAGAGGCTCTGGCTGCCCCAGTAGCAGGACCCAAGCAGGGGACCTAGGCCTTGTCTCCTCACTCTCTTGTGCGCCTCCGGCCTGCTGTGAATTGATGTGAATTATTCACGAGGGCTCAGCTCTCTCCCTGGCGGATGGTGAAGGAGGAAGAGCTCCAATACAGGTGGAAACTCGATCCTGCCCAGGGAGGCCGGCCATGGCCATGGGAGTCAACAAGCTGCAGAGGAGGTGGGGGCTGGCCAGCATCAGGAGGGCTCAGCAAATGCCCAGGCTGCTTGGCAAGAGTGGGCCCGTGGGATGTTAGAAAGGGCTTGGGATTGAGGAGGACCAGCACCCACCCAACCTACCCCTAACCTACCCCATACAATGCAGACACTCCCCCAGGAGTGGAAGAATTGTGACTATGACCTCGAGGCTACTGCCCCAATGGGACCCCTCCCTCTGAGCTTCCTGGGGAAGGAAGGTCCCTAAGCTGGGAGGCCCTGGGTTTAGCAGGAGCTGGGCTGGGGCTGTTTCTGGCCTTGGGTCCTGAGGCAGATGGAGTCAGGACCTGCTGAGCAAGAGCTGTAGGGGGTGGGGGCAAGGAATAAGGTGTGCAAGCCCTGCTGGGGCAGATGGAAGAGTGGCAAGGAGCAGGGAGCCCTCAGAGCCCTGACTACCCTCCAGCCATGGTCCAGGTCCAACAATAGGCCTCCTCCAAATTAGCTTCTGTCTGCCCCAGGGGTTGAGCAGCTAGAGGGAGCCCAGCCCACAGGGAGCCGTGGGGCCACTGAGCTGTGAGGCTTAGAGTGGGGAGGTTCTGGCTCTCCCTTGCCTCAAGCTCCTGTGTTCTGCCAGTCAGTAGTAAGCTGGAAAATTGGTCCAGAGATTTTTTTTTTAATCAACTCCTACTCCTTGAAGGTGCTTCCTTTAAGGTCTCTCTCAGCTCGCCCCTCAATCCCCCAAGGGAGAGATTGGGCTCTGCCCTGGTAGGAATCTAGGAGTCAGGATAAAACTGGAACAGCTCCTACCTGCTGAGGGCCTCACAGCCATCTGTAGAGATGAGCCCTAGAATCAGCCCATTTCATAGATAAACTCATTCAACTAATACTTATTGAGTATATATGCCAATGTTGAATTATGGTGGTGGGGAATGTTGAAAATATCGTGGGCTGCTAAAATAAAAAAATCTGTCTTAGAAGAGGCATAGCTGGGATGGATGTTCCTCAGACGCTGGAACGGCCAGACTTCATCTCACTTGCTTTGGTCATGTTGTCAGAAAGGACCATTCCCTAGAGAAGGAGATCATGCTCAGTAAAATGGAGGGTCAGCAAAAAAGGGGAAGGCCCTCAACAAGATGAAACTGACACACTGGCTACAACAATGGGCTCAAGTATAGCAAGGATTGTGAGGCTGGTGCAGGACTGGGCAGTGTTTTGTTCTGTTGTACACAGGGTCGATATGAGTTGGAGATGACTTGAGGACACCTAACAATACCACCTATGCCAGGCAATATTCTAAGTGAACCAGACAGACAAATGAAATGGCCTTGGCTTGCAGAGGTGACAGATAACGAAAACAGTGTCTTGGAGAGACTCTGTGACCAGTCAAGGTCAGAGGCCATCAATGATTTGCTGTGTGACCTCACACACCCTCTCTGGTCTCTATCCCATGCCTAGTCTGGCTCTGGTCTCCCAGGCCTGTCCAGTTGTCCAAAAACAGGCAACAGCACTGGTTTTGTTGTTGTTGTTGTGATTTGGGTGAAAGTTTACAGAGCAAATTCACTTTCCATACAGCAGCTCCCATGCACTTTCTCTCATGACATTGACTACAGTTTCCCACAACGCAGCAGTTCCCCTCCTACCTCCTCCCCATAGTTACCTCTTCCCTGTGTCCTTCCCTTCTATGCACTCCTGCCCCCTGAACTGTCTCCCTGTGCATATACAGCCCTTCTGTTCTCCCATGATTGTTCTCTCCAAGGATTGTATCTACCTAATGTAAATATTCAGCTCATATGCCTGACTTTTGTTTGGCTGGAAGCCACAGGAATGGGTTCAATTCCAGACCTGAAGGGCAGCTAGGGGGCATAGTCTCAGTGGTTCCATCAGGCTCTATCAGACCAGCAAACCCTGTCCCTTTTTTTTTTTTTTTTTTAATGATTTTGAGTTTTGTTCCACATTGTTCTCCCACTCTATCTAGAATCTCCTGCATAGATCCCTCTCTGAGTGGTTGACAGTCCTGCCTCTGTCTTTACCTTCCTCCCAAGTCCTTTGAAAATGTCCACAGGCCCCCTACTCTCTGCCAGGAAGGGAAGGCTGCTTCTGACAGTGCCCTCGAGGTCCGCCTCCATCCAACCCCCTCCCTGACGGCACCCCCACTTCCCTCCCCAGCAGTTACTCTGCTTCCCTATCCTATTTTCTTTGCTGTTCTTCCAACAGGCAGCACCCCGGGGCCTTTGCACTGGCTGTCTCTCTGCCAGGAACTCTCCCCCAGAAAATGCCACAGCTACTTCCTCCCGCCTTCCAGTCCTTGTTGCTCTCTCACCTCAGTGAGGCCTGCCAGAGCCTATTTAAATCATAACCACCCCCCACGACACACACTCATTCCCTGTCTTCCTCACTCTGCTTTTCTTTTTTTAATATGTTTTATTTATTAGAGCAGTTTTTTTTTTCTTTCTTTCTTTTTTTTTTTATTAGCATTTGGGTGAAGATTTACAGAGTAAATTCACTTTTCATACAGCAGTTCACATATACTTTGTCTCATGTCATTGACCAA
>NW_006921681.1:1396809-1471944 GCF_000298275.1 Orycteropus afer afer
ATTTAGACATACCTAATTGTTTAGCTTGTTCACCCATCTATCCGTCCATATACCCATGTTTGCTTTCACTGACAACTCAGTATTATATATGCAAAGGGGTTATTAGAGCAGTTTTAAGTTTACAAAAAAAATCTCACAGAAAGTACAGGGAGTTCCTAAATGTCTCCTCTGCCCACGGAACAGCGTTTCCCCTATTAGTAACAACTTGCGTTCCTGTGGTACGTTTGCGACGACTGATGAGCCAGTGTGATACACTGCTGTTGTTGTTGTTCAGTGCCCCTGCGTCAGCTCTGACTCGTAGCAACCCCATGTACAAGAGAACGGAACTCTGCTGGGTCCTGGGTCATCCTCATAGTCCTTGTGCTTGAGCCCATCGTTGCAGCCACTGTGTCCATCCATCTTGTTGAGGGCCTTCCCCTTTTTCACTGACCCTCCACTTTACCAAGCATGGTGTCCTTCTCCAGGGAATGGTCCCTTCTGACTACATTCTCGCTTCTGAGGGGTATTCCGGCTATATTCCTCTGGGACAGATTTGTTTGTTCTCCTGACACTCCATGGTACTTTCATCATTCTTCATCAACACCACAACTCAAAAGCATTACCTTTTCTTGGCTCTTGGATACATCATTAACTTAAAAAAAAAAAAAGGCAGTTGCCATTAAGTGGACTGATGGTGCCTCCATGTGTGTCAGAACCTCATAGGGTTTTCAATGGCTGATATTTTAGAAGTAGATGCCGGGCCTTCCTTCTGAGGAGCTCTGGGTGGATTCAAACCGCCAGCAGCTGAGCGTGTTAACCATTTGCCCCACCCAGGGCATCACTAACCTAAGTTAATAGTTTATATTAGTTTCCTCTTTGTGTTATAATGTCCTCCGGGTTGCTGAAAGCAAAGAGGACTTCAAGCACTTACTTATGAAGATCAAAGACCATACATTCTGAGGGGGGCTCAAGCTTGGCTTCAGCAAGGACCAGAGGGAAGGCCCAGGAGGCTGGGAGGGTTGTCAGAAGTGGAAGCTTCTGAAACCCTTCCAGGCTTGCTCATGGACTGTGATGTAAGGCTGATTGTTATAGTATAATATGATTATTCTTATACACAGCCACCCTGTGTATGAAGAGCAGAACTGTGCTGCACAGGGTTTTCAAGGCTGTGATCTTTCGGGAGTGGATTGCCAGCCCTTTCTTCTGAGGCGCCTCTGGGGTGTTCAAACCATCAACCTTTCAGCTAGTCATCAAGCACTTAATCCCTTGGGCCACCCAGGGACCCCTCATTGTTCTAGAACCCTGCTGAACAACAGGCTGTATTTCTTCCTTGGGCCAGGCCTAACCTGGATCTTTTAAGATAAGCCAGGAGGTGTGATTGAAGGACACCAGGAGACCCAGAGCAGGCAAAAGACTTGGGACTTTCTCTTCATAGCTGTCTCATACCCTGATGGCAAGATAGTGTCCTCACAGCGTCAGCCTTGCTGGCCTTTCTTGGGGCAGGAATTACTGGCAGTGGGAGGACCACTGGAAACATCAGGCCTGGTGGGCAGATAACTCCTTGTTCCTTGTGGCAGCATTAACAGCAAGCTGGCCCAAGGCCTGGACTGAGACTTCCGGTAACTTTTGCAAGCATTCCACGTTGCCTTTGTCTAATCAGTCTGTGACTTAATAGTTACAGTCTGTCCAGATCATCTTTTTTTCCCAAGAGAAAGGAAAACAAACATGTTGTGATTGATAGTGATCAGTGCTAGGAGGCTTCCGACCAGGAAAGAGGGCCTGGGCCACGGTTGTTCAATGACCCCTAGGGTTTGGGATCGAGAAAGAGGATGATCCATCCTGAGATGGAGAAGGTGGGGAAGGAGGGTTTGAGAGTGTCGATCGACTGATCTGCTTCAGGCACACTTCAGACTCTCCTTGGGCTGCTAGAACACAAATACCACAAGGGGGTGGCTTTAAAGAACAGAAATTTATTTTCTCGGTTCAGGAGGCTGGGTGTCTGCATCAGGGTTCTGGCTGTACGGAAGGCTCTCTCTGTGTTGGCTCTGGAAGGGAAGATCCCTATCCCTTTCAGCTTCTATAAGTCTCAGTTCCTCGGTTCCTTGGTGTTTTAGTTACTTCACGTTGCTCTAATAGGAAATACCACAAATGGGATGCCTTTAACAAACAGGAGTTGATTCTCTTACAGTTTTGGAGGCTAGAAGTCCAAGTTCAAAGTGCCAGGCTCTAGGGGCTGGGTGAAAGCCCCTCAAGCTTGGGCTTCAGCTCTGTGTCTTGCTCTTGGCCCACTGAAGCTGGAGGCTTTCTTCACTCAGGCAGCTGCTGGCTGCTGAGGCTGGCACATTCAAGGTCGACAAGTAAAAACGTCATGGTCCCAATATTACCAAACCACACAGCAGGCCATTGATTCAAGTCCCATTAATAGTCCCAAGATTGGCAGACAACATGGCAGATTGTTGAATAATGACTTGGCTACATGCAGGATTCAAGCGTGCCAGCAGCTACAGACCATTCCTAAAACTTCTCCTTAAATACAGGAAGCAGACCACATTCCCAAAGGCAGCTACTCAGCTGCTCCAGTAGATTCCATCATGGAGTTGATTGCCAGTCTCATCATGAGGAATACTACATCCAGCTGCCCAGCCACTCAACCAGGCCCAGCCAAGCTGACACACAACCTTAGCTATCACACTTGGAGATCTTCATCACCTCTCTGTGCTTGCCTCTGTCTAATCTTTTTATTGCTGCCAAGTGATTAGGTTGAGGACCCACCCTACACTGATAATGGCCTCATTAGCATAAAAAAGAAAACCCTGTTCCCAAATGGGATGCCCCCAGGTACAGGGGCGGGGATTCCAACACATCTTTTTGGGGGGCACAGTTCAATCCATAACAACATGCAAAGTTCAAGAGGCCCATGAAATGTGTAGATGGACAAGGTGGTCTGAAGTGGGGGGCCAAGTGTGAGGGGCTGGATGTGGGGTCCAGGTCCAAGCTAGGGAGAGTAGCAGCATCTGGAAGATGCATGGCCTTTGACCCCAGGGAAGCACACAGGCTCACCAGGGTGTGAGTGAGCATACAAAGGAGGAAGGCTGGATTGTGGCCTGGGACACCCTGACATTTGGAGGTGGGGTAGAGGACCAGGTCCAGAAAAGAAGGGTGAGAAGGGCTTGGCTGGTGAGGGATGTTGGCATGGGTGTATGTCTGGGAAGCCACTCTTGGCTTTCTCTTTTTGAGAAGGGAGTGGTCCACTGTGCTAACTGCCAGTGAGTGGTCAAGTCAGATGAGGACAGAGAAACTGCTGGGTGGTAACATGGAGGTGGGAGCACTGAGGCCTGAGGACAGACGAGGGGGGGCAGGGACGAGGCGGTAGCTGGGGAAGCTAAGCCCTTCCTCCCCTCGGACGAAGTGTTTAACTTTTCAAAAGCTTCCTCACAAGAGGCCACTGAGAGGCCAGCCAGCGATTATGATGCCCATTTGCCACATGAGGAAACTGAGGCTCAGGAGGAACTCACCAGGGCCCCCATAGTGGGGTACATAATGAGGGCTGACAGAGGCCGGGGCTTGGTCCTGCAATGGTTTCCTGTGGTGGGCTTGAAGCCAAGCCAGGTCCAGAGCTCCTACCAGGACCCCACCCCTCTCCTCAAAGCAGGTAGGCTCCTCACAGAAGAAATGATGCCCATTTTCTGCCTGACCCATGCTTGGCGGGGCACAGCACCCAAGCCAGCAGGGCCCGGCCTGTGGCCAGTCCTCCAGAGGCCCAGGGAAGAGGCATCTTAGAGCCAAACAGTGGCTCCTCTTCCCAGGCCGTGTTGAGTGCCAGGCTGCGGCAGTATAAAGATGTTCTTTCAGACCTTGTGGGCGGGAATGGTGCTGTTCACCTCATTTCATGGGTGGGTTTGAGAACACAAAGGGACAAGAGGCAAAACCATTGCACAACCAGGGAGGGAGAGTGCTGGGCTCACCCCAGGGCCCCTCACAGAAGAGCCTGGGCCCCTTGTAGTTCCTTAGTGCCCCACATCCCACCCCCTTCCCCGCCATACACACAGAGCTGACCACATCAGCAAAGCAGGCCCCCTCAGTTCTGGCAGGTTGCCCAGGTGAGTTCTGTGGAGAAAGGCAGTGGTCCATTCTGTGCACTGGGGGGTGGGAGGCACAGACAGACAAAAGGCAGGAGGGGGTGTGGACATGACAGTTGAGGTCACACAGACCCAGACTGAAATCCTGTCTGCCTCTTTCTCATCTGATGACCTTAGTCCTCTATGCCTTAGTTTCCTCATCTGTGGAAAGGGAACAACACTAACACCTATATCGTGAGTTTGTTACAAGGCCTAGATGACTAGATAAGAGACTGGCCATTGTGCTCATTCCAGTGCTTGTCAGAGAACATTCACTTAGCAGTGGCTGCGATTATTATTATTAAGCTCTGCTAGCGTAGTGCCTAAGGCACTTGACTGCTAACCAGAAGGCTGGAGGTTCAAACACACCGGCCATTCCTTGGAAGGAAGGTTGGGCAATCTACTTCCATAGTGATACTGCCTTGGAAACCCAAGGAGGGGTCACTATGAGTCGGGTTATCACTACCAAACAAACAAACCAGTTGCCATTGAGTCAATTCTGACTCATGTAAACCCTATGTGTCAGAGTAGAACCGTACTCTATAGGGTTTTCAGTGGCTGCGTTTTTGGAAGTAGATCACCAGGCTTTTCTTCTGAGGTACCTCTGAATGGATTTGAACCACCAACCTCTTGGTTAATAGGTGAGTGTTAATTGTTTGGGTCACTCAAGGACTCCCATCATTATTGCTTTTATTGTGATTAGTTCATCTCTCTAGTGACAGGAGCACAAGAATGCCCACCATTCTTCCTGCCTCAAAGCCAAGGAAGAAGATAACAAGGCTAGAACCCCATTCCTACCCTAGCCCTTCACCCCATGTCTGGGGTGTCCCAGACTAGAGGCTTTGAGTCTACAGTGGGGGTCATGAGGGGCAAAAATACTAACAGTGATGAGTTCGGCCAGTTACTGACTGGTTATTATGGGCCAGGAGTGCACCTAGCTCTTCACCTGGGCTGAGTCATCTGACCCACACATCACCCCTGGGGGTCATCAGCATCTCCTAGACTCACTGCTACCTTCTTGAAGCTCTCTCTTCACTTGGCTTCCAGGATGTCACCCTCTTTTGGGTCTCCTCCCACCTCTCCAACTTCTGCTTCTTCATCTCTTTTTTTTTTTTTTTTAAATTTTATTGTGATTTGGATCACATTTACAGAGCAAATTCACTTTCCATGCAGCAGCTCACATACACTTTGTCTCATGACATTGACTGCAATTTCCCACAATGCAACAGCTCCCCTCCCACTTCCTCCCTATAGTTACCTCTTCCCTGTGTCCTTCCCTCCTATGCACTCCTGCCCCCTGAGCTGTCTCCCTGTGCATACACAGCTCTTCTATTCTCCCATGATTGATCTCTGCAAGGAGTGTATCTTCCTAATGTAAATATTCAGCTCATATGCCTGTGTTTTGTTTGGCTGGAAGGTACAGGAGTGGGTTCAATTCCAGACCTGAAGGTCAGCTAGGGCCATAGTCTCAGTGGTTCCATCAGGCTCTATCAGACGAGCCAACCTGGTCCCTTTTATTTATTTATTTTTAATGATTTTGAGTTTTGTTCCACTTTCTTCTCCTACTCTATCCAGGATCTCCTACATAGATCCCCCTCCAAGTGCTTGACAGTGGTAGCCAGGCACCATCCAGTTCCTCTAGTCTCATAGTTGGACAGGCTGAGGGTCACATGGGGTACTGCTTCTCCATTTCCTCTGCTGACCCTCCTTTTCTCTCTGACTGCTCACTGTTGGAGGCTCAGGCCCAGTCCCTGTTCCAGCATCATCCACTCCCTGTACCCCAGGGCTCTCAATGTCCCCTCTGGGCCAACAACTAGTTGCATGTGTGACAACTAACATAATGGTTGGCGGTTTGAACCACTCAGTGATGCCATGGAAGCTCTGTTGCCGTAACGATTACAGCCAAGGAACCCCCTATGGAGCAGTTCTACTCTGTGACATGTGGGGTTACCATGAATTGGAATTAACTCAATGGCAGTGAGTTTGGGTTTTTGGTTTGGTCTCGTCCTCGAACTCTGGATTCATCACCCAGCTGCCTGCCTGCCTGCCTGTCTTGCTCCACATAGGTGTCCGAAGGGCAAACTTCCCCCAGCCAAAAGTCAAATGAGATTTTCCATGGTAAGATTTCCCTTCACAGTGAGAAGCAACTCCAGCCTCCAGTTGTTCTCACGCCTCATTCACTCACATCCTGTCTGTCAGTGGATCTTGGGCTGCCCTTGGGAACAGAGCTAGAATCTGGCCCACCCTCCCTCCAAACCAAACCCAACCCAACTCCATCGAGTCGATTTGGACTCATGGCAACCCTGCAGGACAGAGTAGAGCTGCCCGGAGGGATTCCAAGGCTGTAAATCTTTACAGAAGCAGACTGCCTCACTTTTTCCTGCAGAGCGGCTGGTGGGTTCACACTCCACTCCAATGTTTGAGCTAGCAGCCGAGTCCTTTACCCACTCTTCCACCACAGCTTCTTCACCCTCCCTGGGGCCCTGTTACCCTTCCCTAGGTTACTGCCACCACCCCTACCTGGTCTCCCAGCTGCCTGCCTTTGCCCCTCGGCTACTTACTCTCAACAGAGCAGCAGCCAGAGGGACTGGATTTTGGATCCATTTTCTCTGCTCAGAATCCCTGCAGACCCTCCCAATGGCCCTGGAGGCTCTGCACAAGCCACTGCCACTCCTGCGTCATCCCTGTGCTCTTCAGCCACACTGGCCTTCCCTTCCCTCTTTCCTGGAGCACACCCTACCCTTGGGCCTTGAGATTTGCTGCTCCCCCTGCCGGGAAGTGTCTCCCTGCACCGTCCAGGCCTCCCAAGCTGCCTCCTACCAGCATCAGTTGCTGTGGAGTCAATTCCAACTCAGGGCAACTCCACATACATCAGGGTAGAGCTGAGCTCCACAGGGGGCTCTAATGGATGACTTTTCAGAAGATTGCCAGATCTTTCTTCCATGTCACCTCTGAGTGGACCCAAACTCCAACCTTTCAGTCAACAGCCAGGGTCATTAACTGTTTACACCACTCAGAGACTCCTGCCTCCTTATAGTCTCTGCTTGTGCCTCATCTTCACAGTGAGGCCCTCCCTGAATCCCACCCCCGATCCCTGGTGTTCCCTCTCTCCTGTCCCCACTTTATTCTTCTCTAGACCACTGATGGTCATGTGACCACCTGAGCAATTTTCTTTTTCACTTTTATGCAGCTGTTTATTTAATATTCGTTTCTTTATGGCCTGTCCCTCGTAGCTGGATACTCACCTGCTCTTTGTTGAGTGCGTTGATCCCAGTGCCTGGTACACAGCAGGCACTCAGTGTCTGTCAGCTCAGTGGACAAATGAGCCCTAAGGAAGGGACTGCTGTTACTCCAGGCACAGAGAGGTCTAGGCTCTGCCCTGCAGCCTCCCTGTCTCCAGAGCCCATGCTCCTTCTTATCACTCAGAGCACTAGATGTGGATGGGCTTGGGCTCAGGGACAGTCTGGGAATGCCAGCTAGGGGCCTGGTAGGAGGGTATGGCCACCACTGCCCCTGCTGGCCCAAATCCTGCCCCATGCCAGCTCCTTGGACCCAAGCTTGCTGGCTGGGTGTTCTTGGGTCACAGACACCTGTCAATCAGGTGTGGGGAGGACAGGCTCACTGTATGTGCTTCTTGGGCCTCCCTGAGGAGCCATAAGGGACCCTGGGGCCCTGGCTGGTGGCTTCCTCCAGGCTCCGATCCACAGGACCCCAGAACTCAGTGTACCTTGGTTACGGGGTGAATAATTCAGGCCGCTGAGTGTTGGTCATGAAATATTGAACAGGCTGTTACTGACGCACCGGCATAGGCATGTGTGTGCGGGGGCAACACAGGCACTGGGGCGTGGAGACCAGTGGCCATGAGCCGGGATGTTCCTGAGGAGAGGCGTGTGGGTGGGGGCTCGGTCGGCCTTGTGTGCTCCTGAGCACGCATTCTGCTCTGACACGAGTGTGGTGATGCAGGACAGCCAGGACTGGCCGCTGCTCTGCCCCTGGTGGGAGGAAGGCCAGGCTTAGTGTCAGCCCAGCAAATGGCAGTTCTGTTGTCAGGGGATGGATGGTACCCATGTCAGAGAGGAAAGAGAGGGCAGGGAGGCTCAGGGGTTGGGCAAATGGACAGAGACCAGGGTTGGAAGGACAGGGAGAAATCAGCTGGGGACGGGGGTGGAGGTGTGTGGGGGAAGGAGAGGTTCACACAACCAGGTCGTGGGAGAGGAGCCAAGAAGGTGGGTGAATGGGCAGATAGAGGAGTGGCTGGCCTGCTGTGATGCTGGTGGACAGGGGCTGGCAACTGAATGAGTGAGTAAAAGAATTGATGGACCGGGGTGGGTGGATGGATGGATAGTAGGAGAAGGCTAATGTGTGGGAAGATGTGAAGCTGGATCAAGAGTTGCCCTTCCTGGGGCGGAGAGGGCTGACCCAAGCACCACAGGACGTACTCCCCCACTTTGGCTTTGACTTGATGGTGAGAGTGGTGGGCAGCTCCTGGGTCTGGGCCTATATTTTGGCTCCACCTAGTGTCTAACTGTGGTAACTACATCCTGGGCTGCCCATTCCTAAACCAGGCCTTAAAATCTGAACTCACTGCCATCAGTAGATTCGGACTCACAGTGACACCCCCCTCCCCACGCCGCTGAGTTTCCCAGGCAGTAAATCTTTACAGAAGTAGATTGCCCAGTCTTCCTTCTGCAGAGTGGCTGGTGGTTTTGAACCGCCAACCTTCTAGAGGCACCCATGTAAAGTCAAAAAAAACTGAGGCTCACACTGTGGCCAGGCCAGTGTCTACTCCCATAAAACAGCCCCTGCCAAGTTCCCCAGTCAGGACAGCTCCAAGCTAGACCCCAGGCAAACCCCTGGGACCAGATCCCACCCCCTCCTCATTCCATTGGTTGAACCCTCTGAGCGCCTGCTACAGGCCAGGCTCTGTGTCAAGCAGTGGTGTGACCCTGGGCAAGACACAGCCTCTGAGCCTCAATTGTCCTTCAGCAAAATGGAAATGATACTAGGGGTGAAAACCGATGGGAAAGTACCTGCCTGCTAGCATCGCGCTGCCCCACATGAAGTGCTCAGAAAATAGTGGCTACCCCGTGGGGCTGCCAGACTTACAAACAAAACGGATGCCTATTACATTTGACTTTCAGTTGAACAACGAATAATTTTTTAGTGTAAGTATGTCCCAAATGCTGACACCAGCAGTGACAGTGGCTCAGTGTAGCTGAAAAAGTAGACAGAGGCCAGGTCACTGTGGTCCTTGTTGTTGTTGTATGCCGTGGAGTTAGCCCCAACTCATAGCGACCCCTCCTTGGGTTTCCGAGGCAGTATCACTACGGAAGTAGGATTGCCCAACCTTCCTTCCGAGGAGTGGCTGGTGGGTTTGAACCGCCAGCTGTCTGGTTAGCAGTCAAGTGCCTTAGGCACTATGCTACCAGAGCTCCTGTGGTCCTTGTAGACCTTGGTAAAAAGGTAAGAAACTCAGAAAGATTTGCATTTTAGAAAGGAGGAGGCAAGCCAGAGGATGCCCCTGAGGGAGGCAGGGCAGTAGCTGAGGGCAGAGGGAGTCCGGGAAGCAGGAGCCCCTTTGCTCAGCCCTCTCCAACTCACGCCCCCAGCCCTTGTGGGCTTCCTGGACGGGCCCAGGGGAGTAGGAAGGCTTGGAGGGGAGTGGGAGCTGAGAGCCCATGGAGCTGTATCTCTGCAGGGGAGTGAATGCCCAAACCAAGAATGGTGCCACGCCCCTGTACCTGGCGTGCCAGGAGGGCCACCTGGAGGTGACGCAGTACCTGGTGCAGGAGTGCGGCGCGGACCCGCACACGCGCGCTCAAGACGGCATGACCCCGCTGCATGCTGCGGCACAGATGGGCCACAGCCCAGTCATCGTGTGGCTGGTGAGCTGGGGGGACCGAGTGGGACCGGGCTGGGGCCTAGCCGGCTTGGGGAAGGTTGGGCCTAGCCGGCGAGGTCATCATGGAGGGCGGGGCTAGGAAGGGGCTAGCGCCCAACTCGTGTCCCTCCTTCCTCCTCCCACTCCCGCCCAGGTAAGCTGCACCGACGTGAGCCTGTCAGAGCAGGACAAGGACGGCGCCACAGCCATGCACTTCGCGGCAAGCCGCGGCCACGCCAAAGTGCTCAGCTGGCTCCTGCTGCACGGCGGCGAGATCTCAGCCGATCTGTGGGGCGGGACCCCGTTGCACGACGCCGCTGAGAATGGGGAGCTGGAGGTCAGCACTGGGCACGGAAAGGGCGGGGCGGGGCACGAGGGGACTCGGCCAGGCGCGGGAGGGGTGTGCGGGCGCCCTCTGCTGGCGCTCTCAGCACAGCACAGCCACTGGGGTCCTCACTGCGTGCCCCTACAGTGCTGCCAGATCCTGGTAGTGAACGGTGCCGAACTGGATGTCCGAGACCGTGACGGGTACACGGCCGCCGACCTCTCGGACTACAACGGCCACAGCCACTGCACCCGTTACCTGCGCACCGTGGAGAACTTGGTAGGTCCCAGGCGCTCCTCCCAACTCACCGCTCTCGAAGTGGTAGATGTCTAGATGTCGTTACCCCTTTTCCCAAGGAGGAGACTAGGTTCGGGAAAATGAAACCCTTTGCCCGCAGTCACATAACTATAAGTGCCTTGACCACGACCCCAGCCCAGTTCTTCTGGTCTCATGGTCATATAGGGTGAGATTCGCATGGTCCACTAGTCCCTTGGAATAATTGTTTCCATGCATCTTTGGTTTTCTTTATTCTTTTTTGCTCTGGACAAAGAGAGACCCATTGTTGCATCTAGATGGCCGCTTGCAATCTTTTAAGACTCCAGTTGCTACTCACCAAAGTAGAGTGTAGAATGTTTTTTGTGTAGTATGTTATGCCAATTGAGCTTGATGTCTCCTGCGACTGTGGTCCTGAGCCCACAGGCCCAACTACTCACTCCTTCAGGGTAGCTGGCTGTGGCCAAGAAGCCACCACAACCTTGCCTTGTCAGCTCTACTATACACCCAGACAGGTCACACTGTTAAGTGGCGGATCCTGGATGGGTCCTGGGCACCTGACTGAGGCCACCTCCTCCTGATGACTACACTACAGTTTACTTACTTCATGGCTATGTTATAATGGGAAACCCATGTTACTGTTTTTTAATTGTTTTATTATGGTTGGACAGCTGAGAAGTAACTTCCTGGGACCTAGTGTGGGTGGCTCCAAGCCAAGGACCCACCCTATCTAGCATACTGTGTTTGGGCAGAGGGTGACTTCTAAGGTGCCTTCAAAAGGACACTAGCCAGCTCCAGGGGCAGCCTGGCCATAAGTAGGGCTGGAAAATGAGGTGTGGAGGAGAGAAGGTGGGATGGCTAACCCCCGTCTGTGAGCACATGGGGCTGGCCCTGGTTCTGAAAACTCCAGAGCACAACAAGGCCCAGGGATGATAGACTGTGGTGAGACCTAGGGAAGAACTTCCCTCCAGAAAGGGCTCCCCAAAGGCAGTGGGTGACACAGGAGTGTCGTTTCACCAGGATCTCCAAGCAGAGGTAGACACTGTGAAGGACACTTCTGCACCAGAGATGGGTTTCTTTCAGCTGATTCTGTTAAGGGGCTTGGTGGTACCAGCGCCCCAGGGCCCTCCAGCCCCTCCCAACAGCCTCCACTATGGTGGCTAGTGATAATACCACAAGCACCACTCACTGAACTCACAGTAAATAAATAGCAATGGTTGACACATGTAGCAATTACTGGGTGCCAGGACCTGGCACTTCACTTTAAATCATTTTCACAACGAAGTGTAGCAGGTAGTGTTATACCCATTAATGGATGGAGAAACTGAGGCCAGACAGTATTAACTGGCTTGTCCAAGGGGACACAACTAATAAACGGTGGAGGTAGGGTTCAAAGCCAAGGCCTCACATTGCTGAGTCCGAGCCCTTAACCTCTGTGCTCTACTGCCTGCAGAGGTCAGGGCTGGGTGTCCCTGCTGCCCACTACTCTCTGCTAAGAAAAGAGAATTCTCTGGCTGCTCCAAGCTCGGTTCTATGACTGTGCCTTGGTTCATGGGGTAGGCAGCAGGGCTTGGCTTCCCTGAACTGAGCAGAGTGTGGAAGCCCTGGCCCCCTCACCCAGGCGGGCCCAGCTGCAGCAATGACAGATTCAAGCTACCAAGAATGCTGGCCCAGAAAAGGCAAACACTCCCGCAGAGCCCCTAATTACAGGGCCAATGAGCGTGGCCGCCAAGCCGTTACCTGGTGCCGGGCCTGCTTCCCACTCCCGGGGGACCTGTGACACTTCTCAGGCAGGGAGGGGGCGCAGGGCAAGGAGGAGCAGGCCTGGGCAGGAGGCAGCGGAGAGAGCAGGCTTGCCGGCAGCAGGGACACCATGGGCAACGTAAGCAGGGCCCCCACCCCAGCCTGCTCCCACAATGGGAGGAACAGGCCTTCCGGCAGGGGCTCACATGCCTATGGGGGATGGCAGGCTTGGCAACCTAGCCTTGGGCACCAATCAACTGGGCCACCTAGACCCCCTTTCCCCAAGGGCCGCATCAGGAGATGGAGCTGGGCTGTTGTTGGGAGGTTGCCCCAGGTTGGGCAAGGAGACAGAAGGGATGCTGGCCAGGCAGTGGGGCATCTGGGCTTCTCCGAGTTATGGGGAGCCCTGTACCCCTCTCCAAGCCCCAGCTGCTGCAAGTGTTCTTACCAGCTGCAGCGCCAGAGCCTCCTCCCCTTAGATACTCAGCACCTTGAAGAGGAAAGAGAGGGTGACATCAATGACATTCTCCCCCAGGGTCCCTTTCACCCCACCAGTCTCTCAACCCTCTGAACAGGGAGGAGCCAGTGGGAGTTTCCCAGGATCCTGTAGTTCTAAGGCTGGGGGGCTGGGCTTGAATCTTAGCTTAGGAAGAACCTGGGAGACCCTACAGTGATGGGGAAAGGAAAGCTAGAGAGAGAGACATGGTTCACTGAGGTTGCACAGTGAAGGCAGGCCTGAACCCTGGCCAATGTGCAGCTGGCCAGGGGGCAGGGGTGCCCTTACACCCTCCTCTCTTTCCTCCCAGAGCGTGGAGCACCGCGTGCTATCCCGGGACCCATCCGCTGAGCTGGAACCAAAGCAACCAGACTCGGGCATGTCTTCGCCCAATACCACCACGTCGGTCCAGCCGCTGAACTTTGATCTCAGCTCACCCACTAGTACCCTGTCCAACTACGACTCTTGCCCCTCCAGCCACTCCAGCATAAAGGGTCAGCGCCCTTCCCGAGGTGAGTGAGCTGGCCTGGGAGGAGAGAGAGCAGGCTAAAGCTGGACCCCTGGGCCCTGAGGGCCAGCCCCAGGCTCACTGGTCATTATGACAGCCAGAGCCACCCAGGTCACCTGCTGCCTTGATCACCCAGGAGGGTATGCTCATGCTTGTGTGTGCCCATCACAAACACACACATACAACCACACATATCTCTCCCCCACAAAACCCACACACCCCCCACACACAATTCTTTATGTCACTTTCACACATGCAAAGATTTCCCAGGCCTTACACAAGCCTACTCATCCTTGAGAGTGCACACGTGTAGGTGTGTACACACTAAAATAAAGATAGGAACACCCCCTGTCTTAGTGTCCTGAGGCTGCTGTAACAAATGACCACAAAGTGAGTGGCTTTAAAGAACAGAAGTTTATTGTCTCACAGTTCTGGAGGCCTGATTCAAATCAGGGTCTCAGCCATGTCGATTCCTTCTGGGGACTCTGAGAAAAGGACTGCTCCCTGCCTCTCTCCTCACTTCTAGGGGCTGCGGGCAATCCTTGGTGCTTACATTTGCACCTGCTTTGTTGTCACATGGTGTCTGTGTCCCCGCCGTGTGCCAGTTCTCCTCTTTTATGAAACACCACTCAGAAGGGTTTAGGATTAGGACTCACTCTGGTCCTGTAGGACTTAACTGAACATCTTCAAAGAAAGATCCTATTTTCCCCAAACAAAGTCACATTCACCAGTATAGTGGCTAGGACTTCAACTTATCTCTCTAGGGGACACAGTTCAATCCACAACACCCACACATATGGAACCATGTAGATACACACATAGACCCACTTACAGGCATCCACTCTCCATTCCCACACCACAGATGTGCACGTGCATACACACCCCATACCCACAAACCAATGCAAATACACATAAATGCAAAGAATCATGTGCACACGTGGGTACACACTCACAGATGCACACACAATGCACAGATTCTCTGGTAGAAGCCCAGGCATGCGTGCACACACACAGACTGACCACGCCCTGGGCATGGCCAGCTGTCCACCTGCAATGCCTGCTTCCCACCACCAGGTGGTGACCTGCAGAGCTGGCAGGGGTGCCCAGCAAAGGTAGGGTGTGGTCATCCGTACTCCCTGCCACCCAGCACTGCCAGAGCTGCCCAAAGGAGCTGCCCCACAGGCACACCCTGGAGCCAAGGCCTCCTCCAGAGCAGAGTGCTTGGGCTTCCCCCAAAGAACGCAGGGCGGGAGCACTTCCAGGGCCACATGGAGGCTATACTCAGTAGTGCCCCGGAGCCTGCCTGGCCCCTTAACGAGTTGTTTTCAGGCAGGGAAGAGTCTCAGTCCCAGGGGACAGCCTTTCCACCCTCGCACCCACCATCCCTCTGTCCCCAGGACTTCCCAGCACAAGGACTGCAGACATTCAGACCTACATGGACATGCTGAACCCGGAGCTGGGCCTGCCTCAGGGCAAGATGGGGCAGCCCACACCTCCACCACCACCCAGCTTCCCCCCGCCACCTCCACCTCCAGGCACGAAACTGCCCCCACCCCCACCGGGCTACCCAGCCCCGGGACCCCCCATGGGCCTCCATGCAGCTGACATCTATGCGCAGATCAAGAACAAGCTGCGCCATGTGGAGACAGAGGCCCTTAAGGAGGTACTAAGCCCTCACCCTGCCTCCCATTGGTGAGACTGGACTTGGACTGATGGGGGAGGTTGAGTCCGGCATGGGAACTGTTGAGGGTGCAGTGCCCAGCCACCTGGGTCTGGATGATACTGGCTGAGGCTCTGGGTGAGGGGAAGGGAGAGAAGACAGGGGCGGGTCTGGAGCACTCTGGGAGTCCTGGGCAGGAAGACCCAGAGGGGGCCTTGGAGTGACAGCCAGAGTCAGCAAGGCTGGTCTGGGAGCTGGAAGGACAGCCTGCAGACCACAGATGGCCAAGGGCTGGCCAAGGGTGGTGTGGGAGCCCCTAGGGCCCTAAGGAGCCTGGCCTTCTTAAGCAGAAGGCTTACCATCCAAGACCAGAGCTGGGTAACCACCTCACACAAGTGACCCAGGTGGGAGTGGGGTGGGGGGACATTGGGCTGCCACAGGGACCTCGCCCCTACCCCCTGGAGCAGACCTCAGACCAAGCTCTCACATCGGTTTCTCCTTTTATCGCCGTAAGAGGCGGGACTAGGGCGGGGACAGCCTAGGACAGCCGACTTTCCCAACTTGCTGTGTGTGCCCTGCCAAAGCCGCGGGACAGGTGGCGCGGCCAGCAATCCCTCCCCGCCCAAGAGCTGGATAACCAGGCTACGTGGTTCCCGCAGCCCCTCCCGGGTGTGTGCGTGCCGAACTTCAGGCTCTCGAGCCGCTCCACAAAGGGTCCTTTGTGCTGCCGCCGCGCCCCTCGCGCTCGTGTCCCGGCCGCGGGCGGGACCAGGGTCGTGGTGTCCGCGCCTCAGAGGCTGCAGGGGGTGCCGGGGGCGGGCTGGCCCAGAAAACAAATCTCGCGGTGTCGCGTTTCCTGCAACGTGAGCCCGAGCAAGAGAGTCTCGGAGGGTCGGGGCCATGGCCCGGGATGCACAGGCTGGGGGTGGGGCAGCGGGACAGCCACTACCAGGTCACTCGGCCCTTGGCCCCGCCGTCTCGCGTCCCTCTCCCTGCTCCGGGCTTAGCAGGGGACAGCCGCGACGGGGCGGGCCACAGCGCTGTCACCCGAGCCCGCCTTGCCGCCCCTGAAACCCGAGGCTGGGGCACGGGTGTTGGTGTCGCTTACGTGGATGGCGATGGTTTCCAGATGCGGGAGGGAAAGGGCAGGGACGCGACCCGGAGCTGGGGCCAAGGTTTAGGGGCTCTGCTGCTGGCAGCCTGGCCCATCTTCGGGCTCAGGCTGGAGGAGGGGAGGAATGAAGGATGGAGGGCTGATGCCCAGCGCCCAGCTCAGCCCTCTCTCACTGGAAGGGGTGGGGTGCAAGGGCACATCTGGCCCGCTGGGCGGGCGCGGCGCAGCGGCCAGGTGTGGCGGAGCAGTTGGGCCCCCGTAGCATCCCTAACTGCGGGGGGTGCCTGGGATTGGCGGACCTTGGGTGATGTCAGGCCGACCGAGCCCTTAGGGCGGCTGAGCGCGGGCGGGTGCAGGCCGGGCTGTAACCTGAGAGGAGGGATCAGGTAGCACAGGTGTCGGATCCGTGCCGCCCCCACTGCCAGGTGCACAGCGGGGGCTACCGGCACAGTTGCAGGTAGGAGCGGCCACAGCCCTGGGCTGGGTGGCCGGAGCCCTGGGCAAGCGGGAGCCTAACTGGGCACGAGCTCTTGCGAGGTGCGGACGGGACCCCAAAGGAGGGGGCTCGGTGGAGTCTTCAGGCCCTCTACCTGGCTCTGGCAGCCGGGAGTAGGGTACGGCGGCGGCGGAGGCCTTAGCGCCGGTCCAGCCCGGGCCGGGAGCTGCCCCTTCTCGGGCTCCCCCTGCATCTGGGCTGGGCCACCCCGCCCCTGGGCCCGCCCCTTCTAGCCTCCATGGGGGCACCTATGCCCCTTGGCCCGTGCCCAGAACCTCACCCTGTGGGGCCAGCTGAGCCTGCCCTGTCGCTAAGGCCCCCCTGACCCTCGCCCCATCCTGGCTCTGAAAACAGGAGGGCCTTGGAACGCGACGCGCTGTGCCCCTCGCCAGCCAGAGCCCGGGAGGTGAAGGACTGGAAGAGGGGGACAAGGGGCGGCTGGGCGTAGGTGCCCAAAGCCCACCTTGCCCGCTGTCTTCCCGCAGCTGAATTCCCGCGACGGCCGCAACGGGCTGCGGAGGCAGGACTCCGACCGCAAGCCCCGCGCCATCAGCAAGCAGCCCAGCACGGGGGACTACTACCGCCAGCTGGGCCGCTGCCCCGGGGAGCCGCTGGCGGCGCGCCCGGGCATGGCGCACAGCAAGGAGGTGCGTGCCCGCCAGCCCGCGCTCGCAGACCGCCTGGGGTCCGGCCGCGCCGCCCGTGGCTCATTCGCGGGCCCCTCTGCTCCCCCGCAGGCGGCGCTGCTCTCCGGGAACCACGTGCACAACGGCTGCGTCGCCGACCCCAAGGCGTCCAGGGAGCTGCCTCCGCCACCGCCGCCACCGCCGCCTCCCCTGCCTGAGGCCCTAAACTCGCCGCCGCCTGCTCCGCCTCTGCCTTTGGAGGGCGCAGGCCCCGGCTGCGGACAGCGCCGCTCCTCCTCGTCCACCGGCAGTGAGTGGAGCGGGCTGGAACCGTGTGGGGCGGCGCCAGCCCGGGAGAGGGAGGAAGATCTAGACACCGCCCCCCATCCAGCTTCGACTGCCCTAGTCTTTCCTCCTCTCTTCGTTCTTCCCGCTGCCCCTACTCCTATGGGGACTCGACCCCAACCAAGGGAAGTCTCTGAGCTGCTCTAAGGCTGTTTGGGCTTGCCTTGCACCCAGGAGGAAGGGCCCACCAGTTTGGAGGCTGGTGTTTCTGATGAGCTGGTGCTGGAGGGAAGCTCTAAGAATTGGGAACTAGCTTCAGGAGACCAACCTTCCTGCTCCACGCTAACCTCTCTCTTCCACTTTCCATTTCTTTCTCTGGTTTTTCCAAGTGAACACAGACCTGAGCCCTTCTCAGGAACTTTTCTGAGCTACAGCCCTCCTAGGGGCCCTGGGCCAGACAGGGCCTGGCTATGAGGACAAGGCCAGTGACCCAGCACAATTCCCCCACTTCCTGGCAAACCCCTCCTCATGCTTTTATAAGAGTTAAACTGGCAGCCAGGACACCTGGTCTTTTCTGTAAGTGTCTGCCTGCCAGGGTTCATTCCTGGAAGACCCAGGAGTAGGTAGATTGAGAGCACTTTGTAAACATTGGCAGGCGTGCCTTCCTCACTCAGCCACTCTGGACAGGGACTACACTTAGCATCTTCCAAAGCTTTGTTTCCTTGGCCAGGATTGCAAAGGCCCAGAGTAGGACCAGCTGGGATCCCTGGGGTTTCTATGGAGTCTAGTCTCTGCAGACCAGAGCCCCTGGGAGCATGTATACAGCCAACTGAGCCTCCAGAAAAGCCTGCAGCCCATGCCTTGCTCTGGGGTAAGCTGCTCCCTCCTGCTGCAGCCTTCGGCAGGGCAAAAGCTAAAAAGACAAAAATAGGCTCTGGGCTTCTCCAGAACCCCTCCCAGCAGAGCTTGGACTGGACTCCCTACACCAAGATTGAGGTCCTGGAGGGAGGGGCAGGACCCTCAGGCAGCAGCACACCTGGGCATTGGACAGACTCCCCTTTCATCTCTCCACCCCTTCGGAGCCCCAGAGAGGCTACAGCCGGGGTCTGATGTGTGGGGAACCTCCTCCTCTCCCCTCCCTCCGGTCCTCCCTGGGACTCAGCCCTCTCTCACTGTCCCTTCCTCACCTCAGTGCCCTCCCCCTCCTAACTTCACTGTCGCTTCTCTCCTCTCGGTCTCCTAGAAGTGAGAATCCTGAGACACAGGAAGAGTGAGTAGCTCCGTGTGACTTCGGGCTGAGGCTAAGGCGCGGGGCAGGGGGCAGAGGCACGTGCAAGAGAAGGGAGGCAAAAGGGCCCTGAGCCTCGAGGAAAGGCAGGCGTGTCCCCTGTACCCCACCACACCAACCATAGTGCACACCCATGGTGCGCAACCACACAGGCTGGGCCCCCTGTCGGGTTTGCCTAAGGAAATGATCCGGCACCAGCAGCTGGCACTCCTGCCCTTTCCCCTTCCTCTCCCTGTGATCCTCTGTGATTGACCTCTTTGTTTCTCCGCCCAGACCTGGCCCCTTCATCCGGGTCTCAAGACAATCTTCACCAAATACTCCCCTGTCACCTCCGCTGGTGGAATCCAAAAATGCAAACTCTGGCCCAGGCATTTGCATGTTACCGCAGGCCCTTCTTCCTGGCTGCCCCCCCCCCATATCTTTAGTAGGGTGTAGCTTTCCAGGGTTCTCAAGAGCTGGGCAGCGCTTTGCCATATGTGTGCTCTGAGCTTGCAGCCCGTGCGTCTGTGCCTGTCTGTTCGTGGGTGTGTGTTGGGGGGCGGGCCGGAGGCTGGTACTCCAGGCTCCCGAGTCCTATGGCCATGGAGGCCCAGGCGACTCAGTCCAAGGGTCGCTGGGCTTTGCTGAGGCAGGGCCGGAGGGAGACTCCACCCTGGTCGGCAGAGCCAGGGAACCCTGAACAAAGGTCGAGGGGCTGGACCCAGGTAGTGGCTTTGAGCTGGGCAGTCTATGCTGGGCGGAGACATCCTCTAGAGTCCTCAGGGCCGACCCAAGAGGCACCATGAAGTCCTGGGGGCCCCCAGGCGGGGGCCCCATGCCCAGTGAGTAGGGCAGGAGGATGTGGGTAGCCGGAGCCGAGGACTGGCTTTCTTGGCCCTAAGGATCACTGGCTGGGCTTGGGATCTGGAGAGCTGCCCTAGCCACTTCCATCCTCGCTCGGGGAGGGGACCGCGGAGGGGCGGGGGGCTGGGGTGGGGGCGATGCAGCAGGGACGCAGCCTCTCGTCCCCCAGGCCAGCGCCTTCTCTCCTGCCTTCTCCCAGGCACCAAGTCTTTCAACATGATGTCCCCAACGGGCGACAACTCGGAGCTGCTGGCTGAGATCAAGGCGGGCAAGAGCTTGAAGCCGACGCCGCAGAGCAAGGGGCTGACCACGGTGTTCTCGGGCAGCGGGCAGCCGGCCTCCCAGGTAGGCAGCCTGGCCGGACGCCCCGCCCTGGCTTCCTTGCTCCTCTTCCGCCCGCCCGGCCCTCAGCTCTATCGCTTCTCCCCGCAGCCCGACTCGCCGCTGCCGCTGGTGCCGGCCGCTCCTTCGCAGGCCCGCAGCCCCACCCCTCCAGCCGCCGGGCCTCAGCCACTGCTGAACGGCAGCTTGGCTCCGGCGCCGCCAGCCACCCCGGCGCCGGGCGTGCAGCTGGACGTGGAGGCGCTCATCCCCACGCACGACGAGCAGGGCCGGCCCATCCCCGAGTGGAAGCGCCAGGTGATGGTGCGCAAGCTGCAGCTGAAGATGCAAGAGGAGGAGGAGCAAAGGCGAAAGGTGGGCGGGGTGGGGCTTCGCAGCTGGCCACTGGGTCTGCTTGTGGGCACAGGGCCCATTCCCCAACATCCCTACCACCCTGGCCCTTCAGCTCCCAGCGACTCCTGTTATCTCTGGGGGAAAAGCAGGGTGGAAACGCCCACTCCTGAGACTGTTTCTAATGAACCCAAGTCCTTTGAAGTGAGGCGGCAGTATTTAGTGCCTAAGGCACTTGACTGCTAACCAGAAGGCTGGTGGTTCAAAGCCACCAGGCACTCCTCAGAAGGAAGGTTGGGCAATCTACTTCTGTAGTGATACCGCCTCAGAAACCCAAGGAACAGTCGCTTTGAGTCGGATTCGACGCCAAGGCAGTGAGCTTGGTTTTGAGTTAATGCACCTTCAAGCAGCCTGGGATCTTGTTAAAATGCCAATTCCGGTCCAGGAGGTCCAAGATGGGGCCGAGATTCTGAATTCCAAAGGCTGTGCTGCATCTAGTCCAGGGACCACACTTAGAGTAGCTGAGGGCTTTGGTCTCCAACAGACCTACCTGAGTTCTGTCCCTGCACTGCCACTCCCCAGCTGCTGAGTGCTGAGCCTCCTTTTGGCCTCATTTTCCTCATCTTTGTGGTGGGTTGGTCACCATGACCTGGTAGGATGATTTGCCATTCTTTCATTCAACATATGTTCCTTGAGTGCTATCTCTGTGACACACACTGTTGTAGGCTCTGGGAATTCATGGTGACTAGATCTGGGTCTGCTGTGCAGGGGCTAATGGTGCCTGCAGGGGGCCAACCAGCAAGCAAACACAGGTGCACATACCCACACAGACACACATTGGCTTAAGGGTGATAAGTGCCATAAAGGAGACAAAATAGGGTGATAAGAGAGAGTGAGTCGCTGGGCAGACAAATAGCTGGGTTGTTCCAGCACAGCCAGCCCTGTGATGGGGAGCACCCAGGGCTGAGGCAGCCCTGAGCTGGCCACCCTACTCAGGCTGGGGCCAGTGTTAGCAGAGGAGGAGGTGATGTCTCAGATGAGACTGGGAAGATGAGCAAGAGTTGGTCAGGAAGAGCAGGGAGAGAGCTGAGCAGGTGGGAGACAGGAGGCTTGGAAGTCATGGTGGGTATGGCTGGGCTGTCCTATTCAAGAGAGAGAGAGAGGGCTCCATGAGGGTCAGCTCACTAAGATCTGGCCATGCTTCACTGTTGCTGCTGAAGAACGGACTTTCCCTTAGAGCAGGGGGGAGCCATAGGTTGGTTTTAAGTAGGGATGTGGCATCATCATGTTTGCGTATGGGGATGGGATTGTAGCGCATCCAATGGATTTTGGAGGCCTAGGAGCTCTGGTAGCACAGTGCCTAAAGCACTTGACTGCTAAACAGAAGGCTGGCAGTTCAAACCCACCAGCCACTCCTCAGAAGGAAGATAGGGCAATCTACTTCCATAGTGATACTGCCTCGGGAACCCAAGGAGGGGTCGCTATGAGTTGGGTCCAACTTGATGGCACAAAACAACAACAGGAGGGGGTGAGAGCAGCCCCCCAGGCTAGAAAAGCTGGTCTCTTGAGAGTGTAAGCCTAGAGATGGAGAAGTGAGGAATAAAAGAGAATATAAGATGTGCCTGGCAAGCCGAGCTCTATTCATTTTATTATTTTCTGACGGGTGGGGGGAGGTGGGCGCCCCAATGGAAGCCATAACTTTAGCTTCTTTAGGAGTGGAGTGAAAGAGCAGCACCGTTTCCTCCAGGGCATATCTGTACCTGAAACATAGACTGCGGGGAAGGGGAGGGTTTGGGCTGCAGGGGAGCTTAAGAAGGGATCCACCGGAAGGCTCCCCAGCATCCAGCCTGGAAATTGCAGGCCTTGGACTGCGGTGGGGAAGGGCCGCCATAAGTCACGGTTTCAACGCCTTTTGCATGGTCCTTCGGTGGTGTAATGAGCGACCAAGCCAGGCGTGGAGACCCCGATTGCCTGCCGCCTTTCCTGCCTCGCAGCAGCGCCCAGCAACAAGTTGTGCCCCCACGCCAGCGACCCAAATGGACCGTACCCAGCGCCCGGAATGACGGCCTGGGTAGAAGCCTTGTTCCAGTGTAGTCGCCCGCCGGCCAGGCGCGGTCCGACCCTGCAAACGCAGCCCTGTGGAGCCATTACACCACCTGGTACATGCAAAGGGCGCCCCGGAGGCGGCTGCCGGAGCAGGGCCAGAAGGAGACGCGCCTCCCTCCCCTCTCTTGTCTTCCCCGCATAGCTGATGGCCGCCAGCCCGTGCTGCTACCCTCCAGAGGGCTGGAGGTACTCCCGCGCGCACAATGCCATCCTCGGGCCCTTCGGCGAGCTCATGACCCAGGCTGACATCCTCCGCATCGAGCAGCAAATAGAAAACCTACAGGTGCTGCACAAGGCAAAGAAACTAGAGGCGCGCCTGGAGCAGCTGGAGCTGGAGCTGGAGCAGCTGTTGCCCATTTCAACGGCGCTGGCGGCGCCGCGCTTCACCGTCGACCCACGCCGCATGCACGGCCGCGCTGCCAGCTTGCCTGCCTGGTGCAGCAAGATATCCACGCTGCTCAAGAGCATGGCCTCGCTGCTGGCCGCTCTGGGCGGCCGGCCCATGCACCTGGCCGAGTTGCTGGCCGCTGAAACGGGCCAGCCGCTAGCGCCACTGCCCGACGCGCCCTGGAAGCCCGGGCCTCAATGCGCGGGCCGATCGCACTCGCTCAGTTGGTGCCGCGATGCAGTGGCGCGAGAGATCCTCGAATGCGGCGTCTCGGTGCAGCACCTCCGCGCCACCTACGAGCAAGTCGCCCAGAGCTCGGCGGCCGCCCACGGCCCGCCCCGCAAGCTCTCGCTGCCTGCCTGTGCCCGGGGCCGCGAACCCATCCTCGAGGAGGATTACATGGCGGCTGACCCCAGCGAGTCCAGCGTCGCTGCCGCCGAAGACCTACTGCCTGCGGGGCAGCTCCGGTGTGCGCAGGACCGGTCCGCGACGCCGGACCACCAGGCGGCGCTGCCAGAGCCTGAGCAGCTGGCTCGCCGGCCGCCGCTCTCCACAGAGCTGCACGGCGTGCAGGACTACATTGACATGCGCAAGGAGCGCATCGTCTACCTCTTCCTGGAGCACTGGCGAAAATGGACTAGCCGGCAGCCCGCGCGCCACGGCCAGGCGCGCCTGCGGCGGCTCCCCCCCCGCGTGGTGGCTGCTAGCGCCGGTCAGGGCACTGAGGCTGGGGCTGTCCCCCAGCCGCCCATGGGCGATGGCCCCCACGGGCGGCTGAGGCACCTGCTGAAGCAGCGACAGACTGTAGACAAACTGCTGAGCCACTGGCGTAACCTGAGGCGGCGAGCGGCTGCACGCGCGCCCTGCGGCCCAGGCCTGGCACACGGCCTCTACTGGCCCGAGCACTTTCTGCCTCCCCTTGACTGCGGCGCGCCCCCGCGCTACGACAGCCTTACGCTCGACCTCTTCATGCTCGGCTACTTCCAGCTGCTTGAGATGGGTCTTAGCCGCGAGGAGCGCAAGTTCCGCCATCTGCTGTGCTACGAGATGTTCGACCGGTTGGGCAGCCACCCGTGGGAGCTCATCCGTCTGTTCCACCGCGTGGTGATCGAGGAGGTGGAGGCTGGCCGGCGCAGCTGGAGCGACGGCTTCGAGGACCTTAGGCGCCAGTTCTTCGGAGATGGCCCGGAGGCTGAGCCGGCAAGGAGCGGAGATGAAGAAGAGAAGGAAGAGAGGGAAGAGGAAAATGACAAAGAAATGGAGACGGAGGAGAGAGAGGTGGCAGAAGACGCAGCTTCAGCTCATACAGAGGACTGGCCAGAAGGGCAGCCGGAGGCCCAGGTCCCTACACCACAGCCCCCGCCCCCGCCTGCCCCACCGCCAGACCCGCCTATCCCCGAGGTCCCTTCGGAAGACCCCTTAGAGCTGGTATCTGAGATGGGCGAGTTCAGCAATGAAGACATCTGCCGCTACATCGACCGCAGCTTCTCCTTTTGGAAGGAGAAGGAGGCAGAGCTGTTTGACATCTGAACAAAGGAACCCGGAATTTACCCTCAAGCATCTTAACCCAGGCCGGGATGGCTGGCTGATGCCCTCGTGTGGCCAGAAGGGGCAGAAGAGCCCAGGGCGGGTGGTCTTGGAAAGGGAAAAGTGCCCAGGACCAGGCTGTCCCAGCTTTTGAGGTCCCATCATGGCAAGATGTGAGGCATTGGCCAGGAGAGATGGGACATGGCATGAGGAAGCCAGGTGTCCCCCTCTGGCCGTAGACCTTGCTGGGCCCTTTGTGGAGCTAGGAGAAATACTCAGCCCTCAGAGTGAGGGACTGAGGTCCTCTCAGACCAGTGTGGCCCTCTTTCTCTGGTTTTCACTGGAGCTCAGGGCTGCCTCCCTGGATGAGATCCAGAAGTGTGTGTGCAGTGTTCTGTGTGCTGTGACGTGTGTAGACCCTTTCTCCTTTGTAAAACCAAGTAATAAAACTTTTTGCTGTCAGGTGCCTGTGTTGGACAACCCCCCCCCCCAGTATTGCTACCGTACAATTGCAGAGCTAGTGCCCACTTCATCTGGGGAGAGGACAGGTTTGATCCAGAGGTCCTTAATGGGCACCAGGGTGCAGCCTGAACCCCTGAGCTGGCAGAAGCTGTGGGGGGGGAGTCCATGTCTAGGTCTACCAAGAGCTCCTGGGTCTCAGCCCTGGGGCCATGTGTTCACTTGCCCCTATGGGGATTCAGGCTCTGGGGATCATCCCAGCTACTGCATTCTCCTTTCTACACCAGAAGCCCAGCCCTGATCTCTCTAGCGCACAGGAGCCTAGGTTAGAGGGCAGGAGGTTCCCTCCAAGGGGGCTGTGGCCAGACACTTTCAAATTTGCCCCAGAGAATGACATCAGAAGGGTCTCTTCTTGTGCCATCATCTGTGCCTGATCGTCCCTACTCTTCCAGGCTCCCCTGCCCTGACTGGGGATGCACCCCCTCCGGCCTCCAACATCCCAGCTCATGCTGGCCCTGAAGTTCTGTGGTTGTGTTTCAGGAGGAGGAGGAGGAGGCCCGACTGGCCAGCATGCCTGCCTGGAGGCGGGACCTCCTGAGGAAGAAGCTGGAAGAGGAGAGGTGAGGTGGGCGTCTGGAGGATTTGGGGCCTGGCAGGGTATCTAGACTGTGCCCCTGAGGTAATGGCACCAACTAACACTGTCTCTTTTTCCTTCCAGGGAGCAGAAGCGGTGAGTGGGGCTGGCCCTGACCTGCCTCCCCTCTCCCCAATGAGTCACAGAGGCCTGTCCTTTGGTCCCCTCATCCAGCCCCATCTTAAGCAAATTCCCCTTGTCACTCTGTCCTATAGCACAACTTCTCTGCTCCCAGTAATGCCACTAGGTCTTTTTCCCAAAATAGCTTACTCCTGTCCCCCATAATCTAGCCTTTATGTCCTAATAACCCTGTCCCCGATACTCAGCCCCCATTTCCCACTAACCCAGCTCCATAGTTAACTCAGCCTTGTATCAATAACTTTCCTCATCTGTCCCCAGTGCTGTCCCATAGAAATCTAACATCAGCCACATATGTAATTTTTAATTTTCTAGTAGTCACATTGAATAAGTATATAAATTGGTCACTTAATTTTATTATGTTATTTAGCCTAAACGTATCCAAAATGTTATTTCAACATATAATCTATATAGACGTAATGGAGGTGTTTTACATTTCTTTTTCTAAACCAAGGCTTTCAGATATTTTTATTTTATACCTATAACATATACCAATTCAGACCAGCCATAGGCTCAAATGCTCAGTAACCACGTGGCCAGCAGCTACCCTGTCAAGAAAACCAGTGACTGAGTCAGTTCTGACTCCTGGCGACCCCATGTGTGCAGAATAGAACTCTGTAGGGTTTTAAGGCTGTGACCTTTCGAAAGCAGATTGCTGGGTCTCTTTTCCAATGGATTTGAACTGCTAACCTGTACAGTTAACACTCAAGTGCTTTACCCTTTTCACCATCTAAGAACTCTACCCTGTCAACAGTGCCCCTATAGTCTAATCACCTTGTTTCTAATCACACAACTCCCATCTCCCAATAATGTGGTCCCTCTGCCCCCCAGCAGCCCAGTGCATTCTCAGTAACTCACATTGCCCTGCCAGCAACAGCTCAGGTCCTGGCCCCAGTCATCTTGTCCCCTGCCCTGGTTAGCTCCTCCTCCATCCTCCAGTAACCCAGTTCCTCTGCCACAGGATGACCCAGCACCTATTTCTACTAATGCCCACAATAACCCAGCCGTGGCCTCCCACTCATCAGCTTGTGTGTGCCCCAGTGACTATTACTTCGGCCCCTAGTCAAGCTCCTTTGTCCCCAGCCATTCATCTATGAGCTGGAATTAACTCCACAGCAATGGGTTTGTTTTTCCGTTGCCCCCAAGAACGCACTACCCTGTCCATCATTACTTAGCCCCTCTGCCCTCAGTAGGCCACTCCTTGTGTCTCCCCTGGCTTCACCGCAGTTCTGCCCCCAACTCCCTAGGAAAGAGGAAGAGCGACAGAAACAGGAGGAGCTGCAACGGGAGAAGGAGCAGTCCGAGAAGCTGCGGACGCTGGGCTACGATGAGACCAAGCTGGCGCCCTGGCAGCGACAGATCATCCTGAAGAAGGGGGACATCGCTAAGTACTAGGCGTCGGGGCCTCTTGTCCGCAGCCCGGCGAGCTCGGCCGAGTCCCCGCCCCAGCCTGCCAGGTGGCGTCGGAAGGGCTGGGAGCCGCGCCACCTCCTCTCCCACACCGGAACCCCTCCTCGCACCCTCACCCCGCCCTCCGCATCCTAGCCCAGGACGACGCTGGAGCGCGCCCGCCGCCGCCGCAGCCGCTCAGAAAAGTGCCCAAGCTGTTGACGCAAAAAAGATGCTGCTTATTTGCATGCTTATTTACATATATTTGCATATCTGTTTAATGTCAGTGCGCAGAACTCTCCCAGCCCGTGGGTGGTGACTGTTTTCCTGCGGGGCGCGCGTCGCCTGCAGCCGCCTCCCCCGCACCCCGGAACCCGCGTCGCGGGCGCATCCTGGGCGGAGGGCGGCGTGGCGCTGGGAACGGGGCTTTCCTCCCTCCGTGACCCAGATCTGTGCTGCCCAGCGCGGTCTCATTTCCCAGCCCGGCCGAGGGTTTCCTCTCAGTCATTTGTTTACCAGAAACGATGAAAAGTGCAAACTGCCCGTGGGTCAGAGACTATCGCTCCCAGGACATCTCTGCCTTCTTCCCAGTTAGGTCTGCTCCCGGACCCTCTCACTGTCCCGGTGGAGAGTGTGGAGGACTAGGGGCTCTGGACCGTGTCGCTAATTGCTGCCGCGCCCCCGTCCCACCTCCCCATTAAAGCTTCTCAGCCGCCGGGCTTCCTCTCTGTCTCTTGGGCTAACTGTGCGGCCACCAATACTCGGAGGGAGAGGCTTGGGGTTTAGGGGCCACACAGCTCCCAAGAACCCCCCTCCGCAGAGGTGTATCTAAGGTATGGCAGGTATGACACGTGCCCTGGGTGCCACTTGAAGCAGTTTCTATTAATCTAGCATGGTAGCATAGTGCCTAAGACACTTGACTGCTAACCCACCAGCCTTTCTTTCTTCTCGGAAGGAAGGTTGGGCAATCTACTTACCATGTAGTGATACACCTTGGAAACCCAAGGAGGGGTCGCTATGAGTCGGGGCTGACTCCACGGCACATCATAACAACCATCGTCCCTTCTCAAGAAATTGTAGTCACAGAGGCATTGAGGGGGGGCATAAGGGGGTACCTGCCCTTGGGCAAAATTCCGAGGGAGGGTGCCAGAGAAGCGCTGAATGACATCTCAAGGCCCAAAATAGGCACCCGAGAGGAAGCCAGACAAGAAGGGTAAGGCGTGTCTGCTGACATTTCCGGCCAAAAACTCATCAGCTTGAAACTGGGGGGAGAGGGGGACCAGAACTTAAAGATTGCCTCTGGGATATCATCGCCCTTACTAAGCCCCTATAGGAGGCAATTCAGTACTTGTCATAGGCGCTATTTTCCGTAGCTATGCCTCTGCCTCTTGGTCCCAGATTCTGGAGTGGCAGGACTCCTGGCCCTTTCCAACAAGCTCTGCAAGTAACACCCTTAGTTCCGTAGAAACATGAAGCAGCAGCTTTTCCTCAGAGATTTAATACCAAGGCCTCAGCCACACTCAGGTGGAGCCATTTCCTGACCTTTCCAGGACATTCGACATTCATCATCGCTTCTCCACCTGACCTAGAACCCTGGAGCGAGCAGGGGCAAGGCTGGCGGGCGCTGCTACGCAGGGCCATGCCAGGGGCTTAATAAGTGACATAAAATGTCTACACGCATAAGTAACCGTACTTAGGGCTTCTCCAAAGGCCACCCGAGCCCAGAGGTGGTGGGCGGGCCCCGTTTCACGGGCTGCGCTGCAGACGGCTGCGCAGGTCCTCCGCGCAGCCATCCAGTCCCATACGCTCTAGGGCGGCATAGACTGCGCCTAGGTCCGCAGGCTGCTGCTGGCGCCAACGCTTGAGCATCTCGTACTGCTGGTCGCGGAAGCGACCGACCTCCACCTCTACGGACTCGATCTCCGCCTCGCGCAACCCCAGCGTGCGCATGAACTCCTTCCAACGCCGAGCTGGCACCGCGTCCATCACATCGTAAAGCTGCGGGCCGGGCTGGAGCATGGATGCTGCCGAGGCTACAGGAGGCTCTAGTGGAAGCGCAGGCCCCAGAGGCGGGCCTGGGGAGGGGCCAGAGAGAGCCAATGGGAATGTGGCTAGTGCTGGGGAAGAGGGGAGGGAGGTGGGGCAGGAGTGCTCCAGGCAGCGGGGGCAGGGAGGTGCGCCCGGTCAGTTAAGGGTCAGGAAGTTGGCAAATGGTGCTCAGGAAACCACAGCTTCCCACCTCGGACTCGGGAGAATGGGGTCAAGGCCTCAGGGCACTCTGCTCACTTACCAAGGGCTCTGCTGGGCAGCTGGTCCCAGGACCATTGCACCTCTGGGCAGGGAGCCTCCTGGCTCTGTGTGGGGACCGGGGTCCAGGCGTTGCCTACCAAATGGGCAGTGCAAACCTTTTCACTGCTGCCAGGTGGGGTCAGAAGGGTGTGGGTGCCGTCTGGGGATGAGGGGTTGGTGGCCTGGAAGCATAGACGGGCCCCAGGGTCAGTCTGCCTAGTAAGACCCCTTTGTTGGGGTCTTTGATCAGCTGTGAAAATACTCCTGCTCAGTCTGCAAGCATCCCCAATGCTGCCTCCCCAGTGGGCCATGCTCTCCCCTACCTGTGGCCATCTCCCTCCAAGGAGCCATCACCTGCGTGGAATACCCTGCCCCTTTGCTTCTGCCTTTCTGGCAGCCTTTACATGACCCTCCAACCCTGGGACAGGCCTCTCCATCCCACTGAATATTCACTCCTGTTCACATGTCTGTGCTCCAGGAGACTGCAGACACTGGGGTGAGGACTCAGCTGGCCTTGGTTACTGATGCTCAGCTCTCATTCATTTATTAGATTTCCCTGTGTCACCACCTGTCCATCAATGGAGGAGTAAGTGTTGCTATGATGCCGAACAGGTTCCAGCAGAGCTGCCAGACTCAGACAGACTAGGAAGAAAGGCCTGGTGATCTACTTCCAAAAATCAGCCAATGGGAAACCTGTGAATCACGATGGCCCAATCTCATTGTACATGGAGTTGCCATAAGTCAGAGGCCAACTCCACAGCAGGTAAAAAAACAACCATCTGTACCAGTCACCTTGCCACACGCTTGGAACTACGAATTCATAAGGCCCAGTTCCCTCCCTCTAGAGGCTGAGGCCCAAGGCAGCTGCATGCCCTCTTCCCCAGCTTATTACTGAGACTCCTACCTGCAGGTGGTTCAGGGCCTCCATTGTAGCTACTGCTGAGAGAAACAAAAAGAAGCTAGTCAGCTTCCAGGCAAGGCTCCTGGGTTCCTCTGTACTCCACACTTCCTGCTCCCAGCTTGCACTCCTGTATCAGGACTGAGTGGGTACTGGGCTACCCATCCTGACCCCATGCTCCCAAGAATGTGTGTGCGCTCACCAGGAATCATGGGCTTGCGAAGCTGACAGCGGCGGTACGTATAGGTCAGTGTGACGCCAAGCAGGAGTGGAACCACCAGGCCTGCCAGGAGCACCTGGACCCAGAACACTGAAAGGGCAGCTGTTGGGTGGGTACTGGCTGCTCCCCAGCCTCCCCTTGGCCCACCCCAGTGCTCCCACTCCCATTCCCAGCCAACCACCTACTCTGCCTCCAGCCACAGACAGCAGCACAGGGCTCAGGACAGCTCCCAAGGGTGCTCCTGCAAGGAGAGGAGGTCCGGTGGGTTATGAGGGAGGACAGACCCTGGCAGAGGCTGCCCACAACTACCTCTTCATCCAGAGATGCTTCCTTTCCCAGCCCTCTCCCCTGTGAGCCTCACTTTACCCAAGGATGTTCCAGAAGTACTGCCGAAATGCCACCTGTGTCCCTAATAACAATAACTATTCATTGAGCTGCTTCTAGACTGGATTGAGGGTCATTAAGATGTCAACATCAGAAGGACAGAGCTTCTGCCTGTTTTGTTCCCTGCTCCTATTTTATTCCTAGCTTCTAGAACAGTGTCCAGAAACACTAAATGCCAGTAAGTACTTGGTGAGGAAATGAATGAATGAATGAATGAAGTACCTTCATCATAGCACTATGGGTAACCTACTAACATTCTCATGTTTCAAACAGAGACATGATGGGTCAGAGATGTTAAGTAACTTGCCCAAGATCTCTCAGCTCACGTTTTGAACCCATGCCAATGTGATTCTCTTTACATGGGATGGAAATCCCATCTTTAATGTAGGGCTGGAAGGATCACTCAGGAAAATTCTTTCAGAGGTAATGATACACTCCCTTATTTTTCTGGCACAAAGTGAATCCAGATTTCCTTCTACCACCTAGTTGCCTGAAGTGGGGCCCACCCACCATGGGGCTGGGCTCCCTTCTCTAGGCCCCTCATCCTGGGGCTCCCTCATCCCCAAACCAGCAGCTGCTTCCCTTGTGGCCCTCCTCTCCCAGCCGCCCTGCTCCCCGGTCCACAGCAGCTAGGAAGTTACGTGGGGCAGGGCGTGCAGCTGTCACCATGTGTGTAGAAGCCAGGCAGGCAGGTCCCACAGTCGGTGTCTCTGCCTGAACCTGTGGTCCAAGAGATGGGGTGGTCAGGATAGATAAGGAAGAGGGAGGCAGGGAGAGATGTGAACAAACAGCTCAGAACGGGGGCAGGGGGTACTCACAGGGCATGCGTGTGTGGCGGTGCAGGGCCCTGCAGTCTGAGCACGGAAGGCAGTGGAAGGGTGAGCCAACACTGCAGTGTCTGACCAAGCACTCCACAAACCACCCTGGCTTGCAGCCACAGCGGGTGTCTGCCACTGCTGAGCAGTTCTCCAGGGCGACCTGAAAGGCTGTTAGGGTGCGGGGAGATGGGGAGTGCAGAAGTGGTTAGAGCCAGAGACCCCCACAGAAAGGCAAGGCAGATGCCTCTGAGAACAGAGAGTAGGGTAGGACAGAGAGAGAGAGGGTACCCCACAACGGGGAGAGGCGCAGAAATGGCTGCAGCCCAGAGGCCAGGGCATGCAGAGACAGGAAGGCCAACAGGAAGAAGTGGGGGACAAGGTACCCTGAGGCAGGATCATGGTACAGGGACCTGGGTATGTGTGGGGGAGTCACAGTGCACTCACACCCAAACCTTAGGCCCAGCAGCAGTTTCCTTCAAAAAGGCCCACAAACCATCTTTCATTCATTCATTCCCCAGCACTGATGGATGTCGCTGGGCCAGCCCCCAACAGCCCCCCACTCCCAAGCACTTAGGCAGCCCCTAACCATGCTCATCACAGGCCTGGCAACGGGCACAGCGGGTCTCATGGTGGTTCTCCCTGGCCAAGAAGGTGCCCTGGGGGCATGGAAGGCAGGTGGCAGCCCCACAGGGCTTTGTACAGGGGGTCTTCAGGTAGTGGCCTGTGTAAACGGACAGGGGCCAGTCAGTCAATGGGGACTGACCAGGATCCCTAAACTGCCTCCCACCGCCCCCTCCCTACCCTCCTCTCTGGAGCCCTACTTCCCTCCCAGCTTGTCCCCACCTCCCGCAGCCTGCCTGCCACCTCTGTGCCCCTCTTGAGTGAGCGACCTCCACCTGGGCCCTCCTGCCGCCAGCTTGCCTTCATTCCTCCCTGCCCTCCCCACTGCAGGGGCCACTCACCTGCTGGACAACCCCTGCAGCAGAAAAGACCATTCCTCTTCTGGGAGTCATGGCCACAGTCACACCCAGGGCCCATTGTGCTGCCCTGGCCCTGGGCTCCCAGCAGCACCAGGAGGAGAACCTGGAGGAGGGCGGCTGCTGACTCTCGACAGGACTGCCTCCACGTGGGAATCCCCCTGCCAGCGTCCCCTAGTCCAGAGGCCTCGGAATGGGCCCTCAGAGCAGCCCAATTCGCAGGTTCTTGGGCAGAAAGGGTGCCCATTGGTGGGGAGAAGGGTAATAACTTCCCTCCCCTGCACAAACCAGGCTTCCCAGAGAGAAGGGGCTCCAGCCAGCGCGGCTCACACATCCCACCACCAGGACAGGAATTGAGGCTGCCCCGCCCCCACCCCCACCCCGGCCTTTCGAGGTGGAGGGCACTCACTGACGCTTCTCTGCTTGGGGTCCCCAGACCCATCTGGCCCCCGGGAGAGTGTTTCCTCTCAGCGGAAGAGTGCCGCCCAGCCTGAGCTTATAACTAGGTCGGCGGGAAGCCGGGTCAGCCCCCAGCACAGCTGGGAGGAAGGCTCGCCCGCTTGGAGGCCCCCTCCTTTGCCGCCAGTGCCTTACCAGACGCCAAAGAAAGGCTCGAGGCTGTGCCTAGCCCCAGGCTCCACTCACCACAGCCACCGCATCGCAGCGCTCAGGCCGCGGCTCCATGCTCCGCGCCGCGCCTGGCCCTCAGACGGCGTGCGCCACCCGGCCTGGGATCACCGCTCCGCCTCCCGACTAGGTGCCCGCCGCCAGCAGGGCCCGCCCCGCGCCGCTAGTGAGAGCCCGCCTCAGGGTGGGGGCCGGGGCGGGGCATTCCCCGGAGCTCCCCGACCTGAGCCCCCACCACTTGGCAACCCCCTTGCTGCGGTCGGTGCCTATAGAGCTCACCTAGGGTGGTGAGGCACACGCTGGACTAGGCTGATCCCAGTCCCCACGCGGGATTTCTAGCTCCAGCCCTGGACAACCTTGACACCCTCAGCATGGAAGGGGCTGGACCAGAAGTACCTGAATGGGCCTCAGGTGGAAGACCCCCCTTCCCAGGGGTATTTGTGGGGATATGAGTGCAGGAGCCCCCTGGAATTCTCTTTCCTGAGTCCTAGGAGACCCTTCCCAAAGCTGGAGCCTCTGGCCAGAAGCAGACATCCTCCAAGCAGGCACTTGGAGGGAGGGCTCTGAGGGTGACCATGTAGCCATGGCAGGGGAAGAGGGGGCCCTGCCTCCCTTCACTGCTGCTTCCCACCAATCTCTGCCAGTCCTGTCCCACTGCAGATAGAAGGGGGCACAGGAGGGCAGAAAAGGAGCCGCCCTTGAGCTTAAGTTCACCTGAACCAGGAAGGAGTGGGTTCCAGAAGCACAGCACTCTTTCCAGTGAATATATATACAAGTCTTTATAAAAGAATCAAAAGCTCAATAAATATGCATCTTTACAAGGGGAGCCAACCCAAGGCCTATGGGGGCCAGCAGGGCTGGGAGGGAGCGGGGACAGGGGAAGTTCCAGTCTGGTTTGGGGAAATGAGGGTGGAGGTGCAAGGGCAATCCAGATCCCCCAGCCCTGGAGCTCAGCCCAGAGTGTTGAGCTGGAAACTTCAAGAAGGGGGCAAGGGACCCTGCCTGGGCAGAGCCAGGCCAGGTCAGTGAGGGTGGCCGCAGTGGGGGTAGGTGGATGGGGAACTGCAGCCTGGGCCTGGGGCTCTGCCAGGGCCTTCCCCACTGCCATCCAGACAGTCTGACAAAGTGCAAATTGGCCCTGTTGGCCAGCAGGGACCCTGCCCGCATTCCAACCCTGTGTACAACACAAGGCAGTGGCTGGAGCAGTCGCCGGCACCCCTTTGAGGCATGCTGTCTGCTGTTTCTTGGTCAGTGGCACCCTTGGGGGCCTCCCTCTGCTCACACCTCCCTGTGGGGGCGGGAGGGAGAAAACAGTCCTTCCTTGGCTGATGCCATTCACAGAGGGAATGTAGGGAGGCCACCCCCTCCTCCTCATGGAATCCTCAGGGCCCCTGCACCTCAGTCCCCCAGAGCCACCCTTAGCCTGGCCCTGGGGCAGGTCTTTGTCTCCCTTTCCCATCACCATCCCCAACTTCTGTCTTCAGCCTTGTCTGTGCTCCTACCTACCCCCTGGGCTCACTGTCCCCAGAAATGCCAGCACACTGGCCCACCTGCCCGCTGCCCCCAGCCAAGTCACTCACGAGGCAGTGAGCGTAGAATTGAGCAGCAGGGTGGTCCTGATTCGGTAGAGCTGGGCCAGAGTCAGCTTCCTGTGCTGGGCAGAGATGCTTTGGAGGGACTCGGACTGGACTCTGGGTGAGGTCCCTGAGGGCAGCTCCCTGTGCCTCTTTCTGGTGGGGCCTGTGGGCTCCCCAGCTGGGCCACTGGCTCTGTCCTCTGATTCCGACAGCTCAGGGCCACTAGCAGGGCTGGGTGCCCCCTGGCCATCCCAGCGAAGCCCAGCTTCCTGAGGAGAGCCCTGAGTCCTAGCTCCAGGGGTTACAGTGGTGGCCAGGCAGAGCTCCGATAGGCTGCGACTAGGTGCTGGGGGTGCTTCACAGGTGGCAGTCCCTGACAGCAACTGGAGGAGGCTAGCCTCCGATTTGGACTTGAGCAAGTGGGGCAGGCAGGGCAGCAGCTGGACAGGGGTGCGGCGGCGGAGACGGGGTGAGGGTGGTGGTGAGGGAGCTTGAGGCAACTCTGGGGGCTGGGGCACTGGCTCTACTACAGGGGCTGGGGCTGCAAAGTCCTGCAGGGAGGTGGGTGAAAGGGTGCCATAGGCAGAGTCCATGGAGCACGAGCGGCCGTCCACTGGGCCGAGGGGCAGCAGCTCGCTGGTGGGAGTGATGGAGGAAGCTGTGGTGCTGAGGGAGGTCTCATCTGACTGGGAACTGAAGGCGCCTCCCTCAAACTCAGGTGAGGACAGCATCTCCCCAGGTTCTACTACCACCATGGCCAGGGTCTCTGTGGAGCCGTCCGAGACACTGTGGGGCCCGGAGGAGAGAGTCAGGCCAGCCAGAGGAAACCAGCACGGTGTAAACCCTCACCCCAGCAGCTACCGTTAATCGATCAGACTTCACTATCCCCTCCTAGCCTGTGGCCAGAGACAAAGTGCATATATGCAACACACATGCACATGCACATGAACACACATGCCCACTGAGATTACAGCATGAGGCCTTTTGGAGGCAGGAGGCATGGCTGGGCCCTGTCCAGTGTCAATGGCCTTGGAATTGGGAGTCCTAGGGTGGAAGCCTGCTCTGCTGGGACCTGCTGGGAGGTCTGCGGAAAGCATACCAGTGCTGAGAGTCCAGGCTGTCGTTGCTTTTGCGCAGGATGGTGGGAGAGCTGGCAGCCGAAGCGCTGCTCTCTGCATCTTCCTCTTCCTCCTCTTCCTCCTCCTGCTCCTCCTCCTCCTCCTCCAAGCTCTGCAGGGGCTGCTGGCTGCCTGGCTGCTCCTGTGCACGCAGCTGCTGCAGCTGGTTCTGCAGGCAGGGCGGGGGCAGATGGTCTGTGAGCAGCACCCCCACCAGGCTGCCCTGCCCACCTCCCTCACCAACACACTACTCTGCCCTCACCTGGGCATTGTAAATGGCATCCACCCAGCCACGGCATAAGGCCTGGCCGCTGGCCTGGAACGTGTAGGCTCCCACAGCACTGTGGAACTCGTTTAGGTGGATGAGGAGGAAGGATCCTGGTGAGAGAGAAGCCTCAGTCAGCCAAGACCATGGCCCCTCCCCCCACCAGCCTCTACCCAGAGCAGGGGGGCTGGGGCTCTTCACCAGGGTCCCGTAGCTCCCGACACACAATCTTGTCCACGAGTAGTGGGGGCCTGATGACTCTGGTCCTCTCGGCCTTCTTCACTGCCTTGGTCACCAAGAGCAGGTCCGTGAAAAGGAAGCAGTACACGTCCATCTGGGTGGTCGGGAAAAGGAGAGGACTTTGGGGTCAAGGCTAGGATCTTGGGGTCTCAGGAAGGGACCCTCAGTCTGTCTGTTGGAATGCACTGCTCTGTGTGTGTGTGGGGGGTGGGCAGGAGTGGGGGGGAGGCTTGATTCTGACAAACATCTTCCCCATTCACCTCCCAAAGTGAAACTATAAGTAAAATTGAAATGAAGACACTGAATTGTACACCAAAAAGTGGCTAAGGTGGCACAGTTTTTGTTATATGTCTATTTCATCACAATAAAATTTATTTTTAAATTCTAGTAAAAAAGAAATGAAAATGAAAATGATTTTCTTTTATGGAGCTATACAGTTGTGGTTTATTGCAATGAAAAGTTTCCATTTAATTAAGAGTGATGGGGAAATTCTGAGACAATGATAATGGCTGAACAACATAACAAACAGCTAATGTCACTGAATTGTACGTGAGAAGAATACTGAAAAGGCAAACAACTGCAGACGTATATGTACCACAATAAAAACAATTTACATTAAAGGCGGGGGATGGAACCAGAATGGCGGTCACGAGAATGTGTATGCACCTTGAGCAGCGTAACCAAGGTCACTAAACAACTTACGTGGAAATCGTTGGATAGGAACCTAGACTGCTATGTCAACATTCACCAAAAACACAATAAAACATGCTTTCAGGAAAAGAAGGGGCTGGTGAGAGAGAATGGGGAGTTATTGCTTAATGTTTGAGGAGGTAAAGATTTGGAAAAAGATAGCAGTGATAGTCACCAACACTGTGAATGTGATCAATGATACAGAATTATATACTTACAAGTGGCAAAAATGGCAAATTTTATGTTGCACATATTTTACTACAATAAAATTAAAAGAAAAGAAAGAAGAAAAGGGAGGTAATTTTAAAACCACAATTTGTGGGGTAAGTAGTACAGCAATCAAGGCTCTAAGCAGTTCCTGGCTGCCCTTCCACCCAGGACTTCCCATGGCACTGACTGGTGAGCAGGCCTGGCCCCTCCTGGGCAAACAGTGACCCTGCAGAACAAGTAGAGTTGTTGTTGGGTTCTGTCAGTCAACCCCGACTCATGGCAACCCCAGGTGTGCAGAGTAGATCCACTCCACAGGGTTTCAAAGCTGTGACCTTTCAGAAGCAAATCACCAAGACTTTCTTCCAAGGTGCCTTGGGGTATGTTCAAATCACCAACCTTTTGGCTAACAGTCAATTCAATGTTTGGGCCACCCAGGGACTCCCTATATGTGAAGAGTAAAACCAGTTAAAAAACCAGTTGCAGTTGATTCAACTCTGACTCATGGCCAGCCCAGTGTGTCAGAGAAGTGTGCTCTACAGAGTTTTCAACTGGAGGCAAAAATCTCACCTCTCATTTGACCACAAAGTCAGTTCTCAAGTCACCAACCACTGACTTGGCAGCTGAGGACCACCACAGGGCGCCCCTAGGATGGGCAGTCTAAACTCACAGGGCAAGAGAGAACGGAGAAGGGGAGGGGAGGGGCCCCTAGAGTCACCTTGCTGTCTTTCCCCTCCTTCATTCTCAGGCTCCCCTCCAACAGCAGCTGCCGTGTCTCTTCCAGGGAGGCCCCGGGGATGGGCACTGTCAAGTCCAGCTGCAGAAATTCCTTCAGGAGCTAGGGGGCAGAGAGAGCAGGTAGCTATAGGGGAGGTAAGGCATCTGAAGTGTCATCATAGCTTGAGTCCTTAAGTGAGGTCTTGTGAATAGCCCATCTACCAGTTTGGCCCTTCTCCACACCCCCACCGGCACAGGCGCCCACCTTGTCCACTTCGTCGTTGCTGCCCTCCACCACCTCGTAGGAGTCAATGCGGCTCACCACTGCGGCCAGCCGCTGCCGTTCCTGTCGCTGCCGCATGCACGCGTTCACGTGGTGGATGAAGCGCTCCACAGAGCTGATCTGAAGAGGGGGAGGGGTTCAGTCCCAGGGTGGGAAGAGGTCCAGGGAGGGTCTGTGAGCAGCGGGACCCCACCCTCCAGTCTGGTTACCATGGTGATGACAGCCTCTTTGGCTCGAGGCTCATCAGTCTTCCTCAGCAGGGACTTTAGCAGTAGTGGATACTTGGTGAGCCGCTGGTGGGGTTTGGCCAGCATGTCACTCAGCTTCAGCCGCTGGCACTGCTGGTGCTTCTCAGCCCACTGTGGCAGGGTCCCAGGAGGGGGGCTCAGGCAGGCCCACTCACCACGCAGCCCAGCCCTTGGGTGCACACACCTCTGGCAACCCCCACCTGGAACCTGCAGCCCAGGCGCCTCCCGCCTGCTTCCGCTCACCACCCAAATTAGGCCCTCTCACCGTGATGTACGCCCGGAAGAGGTCGTTGTCGCGTAGCAGACCGCGCATGTATTCCATGCAGCCCTCCTCCTCCATGCAATACCGGATGTAGGGCTTGAAGAGGGAGCCAAACTGGTCCAGGGCAAAAAAAAGAACCAGGGCACCATCACTGCAAGCTTACTGCAGGCGACTTGCCACCAAACGCTTCGAAAGCCCTTTCTCACTGCATTTTCACAGCCCCAGGGGTGGGCAAGATTATGATCCCTGTTTTCCGAATGAGGAAACTAAGCCTCAGCGAAGGGACAACCCTCGGCCATATAATTAGTTGATGGCCAGGTGAGGACGATTCCAACACAGACGAGCCACTCGTCATCTTGCCTCCGACCACTAGAGGTCGTGCGAGATCACCGGCCAGAGAGAAGTTGGGACGTACGCAGATGGGATATCGGATGGGATTGGAGCCTTCCGGGCGCCTAGACCAGTCTCAGTGTCGCCGCTTGTGCCCAGCCCTGCCCGTACCATCTTGAAGACCTTGAGGAAGTCCCCGGGCTGCAGCAGTGCCCGCGTGCGCCGCGCCTTCTCCAGCACCGGCGCCATCACACTGCTCCACAGCCCACGGTGCAGCCGTGCGATCTCTGGGATGTTGCTGAATAGGCGCTCGGCCTCCACCTGTGCGGGACAGGAGGTCCGCTTGGCCTACCCCTTGGTCTCCCCCACTGGCTGGGCATCTGGGAGGGGCCCCTCGGCTGGGCCTGCCCCTCGGGCCGAGCCCTCGGGTAACCCCCATCCCACCCTTTCGTAAGCTCCTCCCCGATTTCCGCTTGTCACCACCACCTTCACCAGGCCCCGCCCCCTTCCCAGCACCGCCCTCCCTCTTCCCTGCCCCAAGGCCAGTCACCACCGCACCTCACAAAGCAAGCCCGACTCTTGCAGGTTCAGGAGACAGCACAGGAACAGCTGTGTGGGTAGGAGGCACAGCAGCTCCAGGAGGGGTTTCCCTTCAGTCCCCACCCAGGCTCATAGGCACCTCACCTGTTCTCCCTCTCAGGGAGACCTGGGGCAGCCAGGGACAGAGAGGGTTTACCTTCTGGGTTCACATTGGGAGGGGCAGGGGAAGGCTCTAGACCCAATGGCCCACCTGGGGGTCACCGAGCCCAGACACCCGAAAGCTCTGAGAAGACTGGCCTTGCAGCCATGCCTGGGCCTCTCCTCTACCTCTGCCCTGGTTCATCCTTGGAGGTTGGGCTCAGAGGGTGCTTCCTCCAGGAAGTCTTCCTTGAATACCCAAGCACAGGATACCTGTACCCTTCTGTCCAAGTGCCTACACCTGTACCAACTCAGTGCCTATCCACTGTCTCTCCGTCTAGGGTGTGGGCTGTAGGCACCTAGCACAAAGCAGGTCTTCAGAAATGGCTTTGAACAAGTGAGGTAAGGAGTGGTCTCCGTTAATTTGGCTCCACTTAGCCAACTTGCTGAACCCTCTACCACGTGTCTGGCCAAGGGAGGCTCTGCTCCTGGAGATAACAGCCTTTCTGTGACTTTACTGCCGCCTTTTGTTTTGTGACACCTGTTCCTTTTGAAAATGCCTGTGCTGCCCTGGAAGAGGCCACAGGTGGGGGTGGGCCAAGGGGGCGGTATGCCCTGGACCTGCATGGCCCACACTCACGTTGGTGATCACCCGAAGCTTTTTGATGTAGGAGGCCTCTGTGTGCAGGAGCTCCCACACCGCCTCCTGCTGGTGACACTGCCGACGTGTCAGCTTCTGAGAGGAAGTGGAGGGAGGGTCACCCAAAGTGCACCAGGCTGGGCAGAGGGGCCCAGGGATGGGGTGCCACCCTGCATGCAACTCCTCATTTTCCAGGTTCAGACAAGGAGGTCCTGAGAGAGGCAGGCCACCCTCAGTACCACTCAGCTCCTGGGTCAAGACGCTCAAGTGTTGAGGCCTTCCTGTGCTGCTAAAATAGCCCAGTAACCCAGTGACTTCTCTGGGCCTCAGTTTCCCCAAAGCGGGTTAATACCAACAGCAGCCCCTCAGGCTTATCCATGGAACATCCTATGAGGAGGGCAGGGAGGGGGTGCCAGGCCCAGGGCTGCACCCACCTCATGCCCATCAATGAGCTCTCGCCAGCTGTCTTCCAGCCGCAGGCAGGCATTGTCCTCGTCTTCGTCCTCATCCTCTTCTTCCTCCCAGGAGTCGTGGTCAAAGCGCAGTCTCCGGGGTAGCCGGGGCAGCCCAAAGAGGCTATAGGCGTGCAGCTTACCCTCCAGCTGCTCCATCTTGTCCATCTCCTAGAAGGTCAGGGTTGGGGTTCAGGGTCCAGCCAGCCACCTGAGCAGCCGGCTTCCCTGTCCCAGGGCTCATGGGGCCACATACCCGGCCAAAGGCACTGGTGCTAGGGCCTGAGCTGAAGAAGCCACTGAAGCGGCTGGCCGCCCGGTTCTTCCAGCTGTCACTGCCCACACTGCTGGGCCCACCACTGCTGCTGCTGGGCAGAGAGCAGCCGGAGGAGGCAGGGGGCTCCTGCCCAGGGATGCTTACCTCCCCCAGGAACTCCAACATGTTCTTGCGGCGGCGACCAGGGGCCTGGTGAAGGAGGGGGCGTCAAGCCAGCTTGGCCTTTCAGGCCCCCACCGTGGTGGGTCTCTAGGACTACAGGCCGGCCTGTTACATGGGAGGGTCTTTGCACCTCCACCCTGGGATGCCACCTCTCCTGGGACGCACCCATGCTCTGGTGACTGGAAGGTCCAGACACAGATAGATACACCTGGACCACTGTGCCCCAGCCACAAGCACACACGTGAGGTGGAAAGAAACACACAGAGCTATACACATACATATTCACATACAGATGCACTTATTAACACAGCTCCCAAGGCATATCAGAGACACACAGCCAGTGACACAGAATCCCTGAGTACAAATGTACAGGCCACACAGACTTTACACACACACACACACACACACAGAGTGGCTCCTTGGTCCCTTGAAGACGCTTGGAGACAAGACCCATCACTCTAGACACAGGAAGGTTCCCATGAGAACCAGCCCCATTTCCCAGAAAAGGAAATTAGAACCCTGAGAGGGTGTAGAAGGGGCCAAGAGTGCCGGAGCCCAACCTGGGACCCCCTCCTCAGCTCTGTCCTGGCATAGTCCCTCCCCCTTACCAAGATGTCAACACTCTCCCGGCGGTTCTGAGGGTCCCCGCGCTCCAAGGTGGGGGCCCCGGCCCCGGCCGGCCGCAGGATTGGCAGACTCAGCGACTTGGAGTCCTTCACTCCCTGTTCCACCTTGCCTTCATCCCCAGGCTTGGCTGGGTGGTGTTTGGGGACAAGGAGACATCCTCAGTACCAGGTCCAGCCTAGTTTTCCTGAGAATTCAAACTAAGGCCCAGCCACCCTCCTTCTGCAGCCTCACCCTGCTAGTACCCATCACACTGCCTGACACAGACACCTGTATGGTAATGAGCTATTGGGGGCCTTGGCCAATGGCAAGCTGAGCCCAGGAGGAAGCTCCCATCTCTGGAGGCCCAGCCAAGTCCTACGCACCCGCCCAGCCTCTGGAGCCTACCACTCACCTTTGACCCGCAGGTAATGTCCTCCGAACCTGTAGGCCTCAAAAGTGAGGGACAGGGGCGTGTTGGACTGGTCCAGGTAGATGTCCACTTTGCCCAATGCAATGCCCTTCCTTTCAAACACAGGTAGCAGCACCTCCCTGCCCCCAGAATGGGAAGTGTGGACATGAGGGGGACAATCATGGGAGCCCCCCCATCCAGGCTATATCCCCAGCTCCACTCAGTCATCCTGACAAAGGGAGGTACACTCGGAATCACACACAGGTACATATAGGTGTGCGCACACATCTCTTTGCTGCTCACAGAGGTTCACATGCACTCTCTCACACGTCTACACACAGGGCCAACACGCCCATGCCCTTACCCAGTCTGCACACCAGAGAACACACCGTCACCCACGTGTCATACCCAGGTACTAGGCCACACACACATGATTGGAACATGCAGGTGTACAGACTCGTCACATGTTCCCTTAGGCTGGTGTGCACATCACATGGGTCTGCACACAGGTGTGGGAACTGAAGCACACACAGGCCACCACGCAGACAAAGTCACACCTGCAGAGACCTGGGAGGCCACATCTACTCCCCCAGCCCTGCCCTACCTTCAGCCCCACCAAGCCCTACCCCAGTGACTTCTTCTTCATGGCTGGTACGATCTCCGTCTCGATATCCACGTTCAGGTCAAATTTCAGGGTGAAGCACTCCTTGCTTGGGTCCTGGAAGGACACACACCTACTGGCCTCTCTACTGCCATGCCTCATCCCACCCTGTCCACCCCAAGGCCCAGGATGGGAACCCCAACAGGGAAGAGAACACTAGGATCACCCCAGCCCGCCTCTATCCCAGGAGGCCCCCAGCCCCTCCTGCCTGAGGAGGTCCTGGAGCGCCCCCACCTGGCTGAGATGGGCACTGCTGGGTACTGGGAAGGATGGTGAACATGGGGCACACTCACTCCCCACTCCAGCCCTCATCCTGGAGTTCAGAGCCAAGATAGGAAAGGGCCTGGAAGGGCAGGGGCAGTTTGGAGGAGGCTGGCTGGGTGCACCCCTCTGGCAGCCCTGGGAACCCCTTACATCTGTGTGTCTCCTCCTCGCTTTCTTTTTGGAGAGTCTTAAGCCTGTGCTCTTCCGGTCCCTGCAGGGAAGCGGTAAGGGTAGAGATGGGAAGTGAGCAAGGGCTCCCACCAGGAAGGATGTGAATGGGGGTGGGTTACCCAGAAATTCAGGGGCCTTCAGGCAAGAACTGGCAGCCACAGGGCTGTGCGCCCTCTAGTGGCCAACACAGGCATCACACTCAATGGTACCTTAGAAGTGGGGTTTGGTCTGACATCCTGAAGGCTGCCCAGACTGGGGCAGCCTCCTCCAGGAATCAATGCAGCAGCAAGAGTGGGAAGGGGTTCTGGGAGCATCTGGTCCCTGCATCTCTGGTCTAAGACCCAGGCCTGGGACCCTTACCCCTATCCCCCATGTACCTGATCTGCCCCCCTACTTCCTCACCTACCCTTTGCCATCCATGGAGCCTTCCTCCTCCTCCTCCAGGTCCACCACAGGACTGGTTCGCGGGGGACAGGACCGGGTAGACACGTTCCGGGCCAGGACAGAGCCTGAGGAGGAAAGTAGGAGGACTATGCCTGTTTCTCTCCAGCCCCCTCCTCAGCCTTCCAACATGGCCATCTCCAGAGGGCCCACTGCCTATCACCTATCCCACTAAACTCACTAGGGGCCCATGGTTCTGTGAGGAGGAACTCAGTCAAGCCTTATCCTCCATCACCCTAGACCCCAAAGGACACATGGGACCTGGATGATACCCCAGGTAATACTCTGTCCCAACACAAATCCCCCTATGGGCTCAATTTACCCTCTACAAAATGGGGGTAACAAAGCCCTGCCTGTGGGATTGCTGCAGGGAGGGACCAAAGTCCACGGCTTTCTCCTCAGCCCCTCCTCCCTCATGCTGTGATCACACTTAACTTCACTGGGGCCCTGGAAGAGGGGGAAAAAGTTCTTTTTTGTCCTTTGGCTCAGTGGAGAAAGCAGGCAAAAATCAAACCAAACTCACTGCCACTGAGTTGTATCTGACTCATAGTGACCCCTCTTGGGTTTCCAAGGCGGTATCTCTGCAGAAGTAGATTGCCCAACCTTCCTTCCAAGGAGTGGCTGGTGGGTTTGAACCGCCAGCCTTCTGGTCAGCAGTCAAATGCCTTGGCACTATGCCACCAGAGCTCCAGAAAGCAGGCAAGGGACTGGCATTTTCTCACTAGGCCTGGGTGCCTATAAGCCACCCCTTACAGACAGCTGGCAGTGGGCCTGGGGCAGGTCTCTATTTAGCAGGAGGGTTTCTTGCTCCTGCTACAATGTCTTCCTGACTCCATCACCACCACCACCACCTCAGCACTGCCTCAGCTCTGCCAAGCAGCCTGGCTCAGAGGATTTTCCCTGAAGTGACAGCAGCTAGGCCTATCCCCCTACCCTGAGGCCCAGCAGAGCTGGGAAGAAGGGGGCTTTCCCCACGCCCGGCCCAGGCTGGGGGCAGAGGTGGCTGCAGACCCAGCCAGATCAACAGAGTGCCCTGGCAGGAAGTCTGCTCACACTGCCTTGCTGAAAAACTTGTGGAACCAAAGGAACCAGGACTCACTTGGGTTTTGTTACAGTTGTATTTACAGTTGACTCTTGGCAGTTTGAAGGCCCCGGGCTCTAGGGGCCAGGCTCACCTTGGGGCGGCAGGTCGAAGCGGACATGCCCGTCATAATGCATGGCGCTGTGGAACTTGCTGTCACAGGCCTCGCAGAGGTTGAGGGGTCCCCGGCGGTGCAGCTGCTGGCAGTCAGCGTGGTGGCATACCTGTGGCAGGGAGGACAGGGCAGAGGATCAGGCTGGGCACTGCACTGGACAACTGGGGCTCCTGATGACCTGTGGGCTCACCACCGCCCACAGGGAGCCTAACGAGCATTAATTCATTGGCAAACGTTTCCCAAGCACCTACTACCTGCCCATTCCTGTGCTATGCCCTGAGGTGCTAAGAAAAGCAAAGTCAGCCCTTTGAGTATGCAGTCTACAGTGGGAGACTTGGAGTAACTAGGGCAGCCTCCTAGGTGCAGGTAGGCTGCTGGGCTATCATTTGGTCTGGCCAGCTCAGTATGAAGCAGAATGCCCTGAGCCCCTCTGTCCAGGCCCTCTGTCTTCAGTTTGATGGGCTGCCTAGTCCCTTGGACACAACTGGATTCCTAAAACAAGTGTGAAGGGGGTTATGGAGCAGTCAAGGAAAGGTGGTTGGGGTCTAAGTGCCCAAGAGCCACTAGCGGGTGACTGGACCTTGGACTTACTGGACTGCCCTTGTCTACCCTCTCCCCTACTCTCCTACGCAACTTTCGTATCTTCTCTGCCCTCAAACCTCCAGCAGCCCTCCCCCAACTCACTCCCTACTTTGCTTCCTAGGGAACCAGAAGCCATCAGGAGATCCCTAAGCTCTGGTCACCATATCCACCCACTTGCACCAGGTGGGGGCTGCAGATGACTCTCCCTCCTTCAATCTGAGGCCACCAAGATCTCACTGTGCCTGTTGCTGGAAGGTGGGAAGACACAGCTCAGCACCGCCCCCACCTCCCCTCCCATTAGCATTCCAACATGCTGTTATCCATCTTATAAAAACAGTGTGTTGGCACACATGGAAAAAATTAGTCCAGGGGACTAGTGGACCATGTGAACCTCTGCCTATTTTTCCATGACACCAGAAGAACTAGATGGTGCCCAGCCACCACTGTCAACCACTCTGAAAGGAATCAAAGTAGGAGATCCTAGGTAGAGTGGGAGAAAAATGTAGAACAAAACTCAAAATTATAAAAAAGACCAGGCTTACTGGTCTGATAGAGACTGGTGAAACCCCCAAGACTATGGCTCCTAGTCACCCTTCAGGCCTATAAATGAACTCACTCTTATGGCTTCCAGCCAAACGACAAGAGTATAAGGTGAATGTGTACATCAGGTAGGTACACTCATTAGAACTATCAACCATGGGAGATCAGAAGGGCAGTTATTTGCACAGGGAGATAGCTCAGAGGGCAGAAATGCATAGAAAGAAGGACATAGGAAAAAGATAACTATAGAGAGGAAGTGGGAAGAAAGATGTTACACTGTAGGGACTGCAATCAATGTCATGAAACACAATGTGCAGGAACACAAAATGTATACAAAATGAATTTGCTCTGTAAACTTTCACCCAATTCACAATTAAATAAAACAATAGTAATAATACAAGTAGTGTCTTGGTTGAGGCATTTGTTTGTTTCTATATTCATTTGGAGAAACTCTGTAGGCTTCTGAGATGGGTTGGCCATAAACTTTTAAGGAAGCCACTCACCAGACCTGGATCTTCTGAGGTGCTACTGGGTGGGTTCAAACAGGCAACCTCTGGGTTACTAGCTGAGTGTATACCACCTGCACCACCCAGGGACCTTTAAAACCAGTTCTTGGGCTCCCTTAACCCTCCAGCTTTGCTGTTGTTGTTAGCTGCCATCAAGTCAGCCCTCGACTCCTGGTGGCCCCACACACAGTGAAAGGAAACACTCCCTGATGCACCATGCCCATGCTTCGTTGTCGACTGGCCCATCGTGAGCCATAGGGTTTTCGTCGGCTACTATTCAGAAGTAGATTGCCAGCCTTCTCTTCCTAGTCTGTCGTAATCTGGAAGCTCCACTGTAACTTGTTCAGTATTGTAGTAACACCTGACCCTCCACTACAGAACAATGATGGCTGCGCATGGAGGGCACTGGTCAGGACCAAATCCAGGTTGCTCACATGGAAGGTGAGAAGTTACCTCTGAACCACCACAGCTCCCTCTAGCTATCACTGCTATCTCTCTCTCTTTTACAGCCAAAAACTCCCTAAAACAGGTATCTATACTCTCTTATCTCCTATTCTCACCTCTCATTCTCTTTATTTTCTTTTTCACAACTTTTGGTTTTAGAGTATTTCAAACCTATAGAATATTTGAGAACAGTACAATGTCATCCATATACCCTTCTCCTAGATCTCCCACTTGCTAACACGTGGCCACACTGCTCTATCTCTCATACTCTTTCCACCCCCCCATCCTTCCCCTGGTGCAGAAATCATGACACTTCCCCCTAAATATGTCAACACGTATCTCCTGAGAACAAGGGCATTGTCTCGCAAAACCTCAATGTAACAGCCACACTCAGAAAATTTAACGTTGACATAGTAATATAGGAGTCCCTGAGTGGCTCAAACGGTTAATGCACTGACTGCTAGCCAAAAGGTTGGAGGTTTGAATCCACCCAGAGGTGCTTTAGAAGAAAGGCCTGGAGACCTACTTCCAAAAAATCAGCCACTGAAAACCCTATGGAGGGGGGAGGGAACACTGCCAGACAGGTAGAGACAAGTATTGATTGGGTGAACGGAAAGGCAATGTTCCAAAAGCAAGTGACCAACACAAGAACACTAAGGAAAAGGAAGACACTGAAAGGTGCACAGGAAGTACAGACAACAGAGATAAACCCTGTTATACATTCAATACAGCGTTATCAGGGATAACAGACATTAATCTACAGGCATACAGATGGGTAGACAAGCTAAATGATCAGGTATGTCTAGGCAAAAGAGAATATACTCATGAGCATATGTAAGGTTGGCAGATGATATTTCTACATATGTGTTTGCATGTGCTGCAAGAATGTCCATATAACTACAACCAACAGGAGACAAAGTTGTAATAACTTCTTAGGCACAGTCAACCACCCAGATGGAGTAAGTTGTTGGACCTGTGGGCTTGGGACCATGGTCATGGGGGGCATTAAGCTCAATTGGTATAACATGCTACACAAAAATACTGTTCTACATCCTACTTTGGTGAGTAGTGACTGGGGTCCTAGAAGCTTGCAAGAGGCCATCTAGATGCAACAAGTCTCTCCTTGCCCAGAGCAAAGAAGAACAAAGAAAACCAAAGATATAAGGAAACAATTAGTCCAAGGGACTAGTGGGGCATGTAAACCTCAGCTTATATGATCATGAGACCAGAAGAACTAGATGGTGCCTGATTACCACTGTCAACCACTTGGAAAGGGATCAGTGAGATCCTGGGTGGAGCAGGAGAACGATGTGGAACAAAACTCAGATTCATAAAAAAGACCAGGCTTGGTCTGAGAGAGCCTGGTGAGACCCCTGAGACTATGGCCCCTAGTTATCCTTCAGATCTGAATTTAACTTACTCCCGTGGCTTCCAGCCAAACAATAGACAGGCATAGAGGGTGAACATTTACATCAGATACACTCCTTAGAAGGATCAGTCATGGGAGAACAGAAGGGCAGTATTTGCACAAGAAGATAGCTCAGAGGGCAGGAATGCATAGGAAAGGACACAGGGAAGAGGTTCACTACAGGGAAGAAGTGGGAAGATGGCTATTAGTTACATCGTGGGGACTGCAGTCAATGTCATGAAACAAAATGTGTATGAACTGCTGTATGGAAAGTGAATTTGCTCTGTATACTCTAATCACAATAAAAATTAAAACAAACAAACAAAACCCTACGGAGCACAGTGCTACTTTGCGCGCATGGAGTTGCCGTGAGTCAGAGTCAACTTGAAGGCAGCTGGTTTGGTTTATAGCACCATTGTTGTTGTTTATAGAACTAGATAGTTCATATTCACATTTTCCCAGTTGCCTAAACAAGGTCCTTGGTAGACTTTTTTCCCATCCAGGACCCGATCAAGGATCACACTCGGCACTTGGTCGTGCCTCCTCTTTGTTCCTTGAAGAATGAGACCTCAGATTTTTTTTGTCTTTCATGACACGACATTCTTGAAGAGATGAAGCCAGTGATCAGGCAGAAAGTCCCTCTGTGGATTTGACCGACGGTCCCCGGGTAGTCTCAGGTTAAGCGTCCAGGCAGGGACACAAGAGGGACCTGAACTTCCAGGTCCTTCTCAGCAAAGCCCATGATGCCAGATGGTTTGGTGAGGCTCCCACCAGATCTCACTGTACTTTGTAAAGTACTTTTTTTCCCTTTTGTAACTAATCAACCTGTGGAGTTATCATTTGCAGCTCCTGTTCCCTAATTAGGAGCTCTGGTGGTGTAGTGCCTAAGGCATTTGACTGCTAACCAGAAGGCTGGAAGTTCAAACCCACCAGCCACTCCTCAGAAGGAAGGTTGGGCAATCTACTTCCGCAGTGATATCGCCTTGGAAACCCAAGGAGGGGTCACTGTGAGTCAGATCTGACTGGAAGGCAGTGGGTTGGGTTGGTTCCCTAATTATCTCACACCTCAGCAGCCTCTGCCCAGTTCTGCATACCCAGTGACTACTCCAGTAGTTTCAGATAGGGATTTTCTAAGTCTACTATTCTCTCTCAAACTCTCTCCAATCAAGTTTTTGCCTCATTGTTACATGGAACCCATTCTTCTCAAGGTCACTCAAAAACCTCCAGACCGCTAAAGCCACTGCTCCATTTGAACTTGACTCACACAGCTGTTCTCCTCCCAACAGCTGCTTCCTTGGCCCCCAGAAGCCTGCAATCTCCTGATTCCCCTCTCATCTCTCTGGTTGCTCCATCTCAGTCTCCTGGGGAGTTTACTGCCCAACACCCCTGTTCTCAGACCTCTTCTCCTTTTAGCTACAGCCACTCTCTTGGGGACCATAGCAGTCTCATACCTTGAAGCACCATCTACTTGCTAAGGTAGTTTAAATCTCCAGCAGGTTCCCTGCCTCTGGACTCTCCATGTGGATCCCAGCAGCATCTTACATATAACATGACCATAAGTGAGCTCCTGAGCTTCTCCCTGCACCTGTCTCAAGTGACAATTCCATTCTTCTCGTTGCTCAGGCCAGAAACCTTGGAGTCACCTTTAACTCTTTCTGTTACACCTACATCCAGCCAGTAGGGAAATTCTATTGGCTCCACCAATAATATGACTGTTCCACAGTCAGCCCCGGGCCTTGCTCTGACTGATGATATTGAGCTTCTCCATCATCTCATCCCACAGATGGAGTCGATCTGATTCCTGTGTACTCCATCTGGTGAGGTCCATGTACATATAGTCGAGGTTTATGCTGTTGAAAAAAATTATTTGCAATGAGTAAGTCGCTGGTCTTGCAAAAGTTTATCTTGTGATCCCCATCATCATTTCCATCACTGAGGCCACATTTTCCAACTACCGCTGCTGCTTCTTTGTTTCCAACCTTCACATTCCAATCACCAGTAATCATCAATGCATCTTTGCATGTTTGACCAATTTCAGATGGCAGAAGTTGGTAAAAATCTTCAATATTTTCATCTTTGGCTTTAGTGGTCAGTGTGTAAATTTGAATAATCGTTGTATTAATTGGTCTTCCATATAAAAAAACTCACTGTCGTCAAGTTGGATCTGACTCATAACAAACCCTCCTTGGGTTTCCGAGGTGATATCACTATGAAAGTAGATTGCCCAACCTTCCTTCCAAGAAGTGGGTGGTGGGTTTGAACTGCCAGCCTTCTGGTTAGCAGTCAAATGCCTTAGGCACTACTCTACCAGAGCTCCTGATCATCTGTATAGGTATATGGATATTATCCTATCACTGACAGCACTGTACTTCAGGATGGGTCTTGGAATGTTCTTTTTGACAATGAGTGTGATGCCATTTCCCCTTCAATCTGTCATTCCCAGCATAGATTGTCTGATTCAAATGGCCAATACCAGCCCGTTTCAGCTCACTAATGCCTAGGATATTAATCATTATGAAATATCAATCACTATTTCATTTTTGATGACTGCCAATTTTCCTAAATTCCTACTTCATACATTCCATGTTCCAATTATTAATGAATGTTGCAGTTGTTTCTTCTCATTTTGAGTATACCCCATCAGCAAAGAAAAGTTCTGAAACCTTGACATCATCCCTGTCATTAAGGTTGACTCTACTTTGAGGAGGCAGCTCTTCCCCAGTTGTATTTTGAGTGCCTTCCAACCTAAAGGTCTCACCTTCTGGCACTCTATCAGATAATATTCCACTGTTAATCATAAGGTTTTCAGTGTCAATTCCTTCAGTAGACCATTATATCCCTCTTCCTAGTCTGTCTTAGTCTGGAAGCTCTGCTGAAACCTGTCCATTGGTGACCCCTGGTATTTGCAATATCAGTGGCATAGATTCTAGCATAGCAGCAACATGTAAGCCACCACAGTACAACAAACTGACAGATGAGTGGTGTTGAAGCTGAAGAATATTAAAACAAGTCAATGAGAGCCAAAACATGACTTTAAGTATATTATACCTGAATTTAGAGACCATCTGAAAAACAGATTTGATGTACTGCAAAAAGGGTATGGGGCAACATCCTCGGACCTCTTCTAACTTCGCAAGGGGGAGACAGACTCACCATCAGCACCCCAAGGTTCATTCCTTGCTGTCCTAGGTAAGGGGAGCCTATTCTTAGGTCCCTGGAATCTGAACAAGAATGCTGTTGCTTTAAATATCCAAAATGGCACTGCTTGTAAATATTCAAAATGGCTGCACCCTCCCGAAAGTCCACAGCTCAGTTTGTCTCCTTCTTTGCTGCTTCCCTTTTTCGTCATCAGCCACCAGTGCAGTCGTCCATGCAGCCCTTCGTGAGCAGGGTCAATTTTCAGGTTAATTCTCAGGTCCTAATACCACTTGGAAATATTCAAGCTGTCCATGCTGTCAGGATAGCAGCTCCATTTGTCTCCTTATTCACTGTTTGCATTCAGGCTCTTCTACTAGTTGGTGTTTAATCCACTTCTGCATCCTTCCTTTCCAAAGCTCAGGGTTCCAGGATTGTCTTCCGTATGTGTGTCAGTTGGTTTCTCTTTTCTTTGTTGAAGAGGGTCTATGTAGTTTGTCTGCCTCTTCTGCCTTCCTGCCAGAAGTCTCCCAAGGCTTATTCCTACGAAGCCAGACATGCTGTCACCCTCCAGCCTTTTTACCAATTCTGACACCAACTGTCTCTTCCACAGCACTCACTACTTCTCTGCTGGGTTCGATAATTCATTGCAATGACCACATAACTCACAGATAATACTCACAATTATGGGGTTTATTAGGGAAGTAACATACAACAATTCAGATTCAGAAACGCTCAGGATACAATTCTTCAAACAGGACAGACAGCCTCCCCTCAGCCATGCCCAAAGGCACACCTCTCTTTGGCCATGTGCCTCCCCCCTGCCTTCCTTGGGCAAGTGTTACAAAGCTCTTTCAACTCTGCCAATGGGGTCACCTAGGTACACCCCATTCTGCCAGTAAGCCTCCTGCCCAAAGGCACTCAGCTTTCTCGTTCTGTGGGCCAGCAAGCCTGCTGCTCTGTCTCATGCCAGTCTCTCAGTTCTTTTGCCACCAACTCTCTGCCAGTCATCTCAGCCAGTCTGCATTTCTCTGCCAAGGAGGGCCAGTGCAGGGATTTTGGGTCCAAGGACATGGTCCACTCCACCTCCAACTCTTCTCTCTTGATGGCAGTGAGATCCCCCCTTCTGCCTCTAAGAGGGCTCATTCATTTTAAGCCTAGCAGAATGACAAAAATGACCAACCCCCATAATAGGGTTCCATACACCTTAATTCTATGGTCTCACCCCCACAAAGGTGCCATGTACCTTATTTACATTACTAACAAGCCATCCAGTCCCCTTGGTGGGCCACAAACACCTTACATTTGCATAGTTCCACCCAGTCATTTGGTGGGAGTCACAGACCGTGGCTAGAAGACGTATACCAAGCAATTCACTACACTGCACACACTGAACACTAACTACCAAAGACCAGACGAGTTGTAGGAAGACATTAGGAACATCATAGATAAGGAAAGCAAAACCCAAACAAAAACTGACTGCCATCAAGCTGATTCTGACTCATAATGACCCCAGATAGGAAAGAAAAGACTAAAATGGGTATCAGAAAAGACTCTGAAACTTGCTCTTGAACATGGAGTAGCTAAAGCAAATAGAAGAAATGATGTAAAAGAGCTGAACAGAAGATTTCAAAAGGCAGATTGAGAAGACAAAGTAAAGTACTATAATTAAATGTGCAAAGACCTGGAGTTAGAAAACCAAAAGGGAAGAATACGATTGGCATTTCTCAAGCTGAAAGTACTGAAGAAAAAAATCAAGTCTCAGGTTGCAATACTAAAGGATTTTAGGCGCAAAATATTAAACGATGCAGGAAACATTAAAGGAAGATGGAAGGAATTCACAGAGTCACTGTACCAAAAGGAATTGGTCAACGTTCAACCATTTCAGGAGGTAGCACATGATCAAGAACCAATGGTATTGAAGGAAGAAGTTCAAGCTACACTGAAGAATTAGTGAAAACAAGGCTCCAGGAATTGACGGAATACCTATTGCGATGTTCCAACCAATGGATGCAGTGCTGGAGGCACTTGCTTGTTTATGCCAAGAACTTTGGAAGACAGTCACCTGGCCAACCAACTGGAAGAGATCCATATTTGTGCCCATTCCAAAGAAAAATGATCAAACAGAATGTGGAAATTACTGAACAAAATCACACGCAAGTAAAATTTTGCTGAAAATAACTCAGAAATGGTTGTAGCAGTGCACAGACAGGGAACTGCCAGAAATTCAAGCCAGATTCAGAAGGGGATGTGGAAAAAGGGATGTCACTGCTAATGTCAGAGCAATCTTGGATGAAAGCAAAGAACACCTGACAGATGTTTACCTGTGTTTTACTGACCACGCAAAGGCATTCAACTATGTGGGTTATAACAAATTATGGATAACATTGTGAATAACGGGAATTCCAGAACACTTCATTGTACTAAAAGGAAACTGCACCTAGACTAAAAGGTAGTCGTTCAAACAGAACTGCATGGTTTAAAATCAGGGAAAGTATGCATCAGGGTTATATCCTTTCATCATACTTATTCAATCTGTATGCTGAGCAAATAATCCGAGAAGCTGAATTACATGAAGAACACAGCATCAGGATTGAACGAAGACTTACTAACAACTTGCGATATGCAGATGACACAACTTTGTTTGCTAGAAGCAAAGTGGACTTGAAGTACTTACTGATGAAGATCAAAGACTAGACTTCAGTCACAAAGAAAACAAAAATCCTCAAAACTGGACCAGTAAGCAATATCACAATAAATGGAGAAAAGACTGATGTTGTCAAGGATTTCATTTTATTTGGATCCACAATCAACCCCCACGGAAGCAGCAGTCAAGCAATAAAATGATGTGAATGTCACAAAACAGAACGTGTATAGACTGCTGAACCAAAAACCAATTTGCTCTATACACTTTCACCCAAATCACAATAAAAATAAGTAAATCAGATGACAAATTATACCAGGCAAGTCTGCTGCAAGAGAGCTCTTCAAAGCATTCAAAAGCAAAGATGTCACTTGGAAGACTAAGGTGCGACTGACCCAAGCCATGGTATTTTCAATCGCCTCACATGCATGTGAAAGCTGGACAATGAATAAGAAAGACCGAAGAAGAGTTGATGCCTTTGAATCGTGGTGTTGGCGAAGAATACTGAATATACCACAGACTGACAGAAGAACAAATCTGTCTCGTAAGAAGTACAGCCTGCCTCTCACACTTTAGTCATATTATCAGGAGGGACTATTCCGCTTGGTAAAGTAGAGGGTCAGCAAAAAAGAGAAAGACCTTCAAGGAGACGGACAGACACAGTGGCTGTAACTATGGGCTCAAGCACAGTGACAACTGTAAGAATGGCGCAGGACTGCGCAGTGTTTTGTTCTGTTGTATACAGAATTGCTGCGTCTGGACCAACCCAACAGCACTAATCACCACCACCACCTTTAATATGTGTATCTTCACCCGACCGGTTCTCACCAGCCTGCTCTGTCCCGTCTCCTCTTGCCCAAATTCCCTCAATGGCCTCACCCTGGTCTCCCTACTTCTACCTCTGCCACCCATAGTCTGTTCTCCATGAACAGCCAGAGCGGAGCCTGGAGTCACTTTATATCTACTCGAGTCCATGGGTGGTGCAAACAGTTACTGTGCTTGAAAGGCTGCAAGTTCAAATACAACCAGAGGCCCTCAGAAGAAACTCCCGCGATCTGCTTCTGAAACTCAGCCAACGAAAACTCTATGGGGCATAGATCTCTGATATACGGGGTCACCATGAGTCAGTCAACTCCACGGAAACCAGTGGTAGATCTACTCAAAATCTCCCAGTGGCTTTCTATGTCACTCAGAATGAAAGCCAAAGTCCTTGTATTGGTGCCTCTTGGCATCCTGCCCTACCCCTCCATCCCGCCTCACTCCGCTCCACTCACCAGATTCCTGGCTGTTTTCTGACATGCTCCTTCAGGCACACCTCTGAGTCTTTGCATCCTCTACACCCTCTGCCCCCCATGCTTTTCTCTCGGGCATTGAAACACCTAGCTACCTTATCCCTTCTCTTCCTGCAGCTCTTTACTCACAAGCCATCTTCTCATTAGAAAGGAAGCTTACCAGTTTATGCTAATGGGAGCAATTCGAGAAAGGCAAGTGAGGATGGTTGCACAATTTGAAGGCTACAATCAGCATCACTGAATTGTGCACGAAGAAACTGTTGAGTTGGTGTGTGTTCTGCTGTGTGTATTTTCAACAACAAAACTAAATAACTTATGTTTTTAAAAAGTCACCTTCCCAGTTTTCTGAAGTTTCATCCCTCTACACACCTGTCTCCATCCTCCTTTCCTTTTCTCTCCGTAGCACTTACCACCATCTAACACTCTATGTCTTTTCCTGTGTCTCCTCCACATACCGTCAAGCATGGCAACAATAAAGATTTTAGTCTGATTCACTGCCAGACCCAGACAGTCCTTGGCTGCCTAATAAATATTTGTTGAATTAATGAATGCAAGCAAAGGAGAGCCGTGAAGAGTTTCTGGCTGGGGGAGAGTCCAATCAGAAATTTTTGAGACACATGAATGGTTAGGCGCTTGACTACTAGCCACAAGGTTGGCAGTTCGAACCCACCCAGAGACACCTCAGAAGAAAGGCCTCGTGACCTGCTTCTGAAAGGTCCAGCCTTGAAAACCCTGTGGAGCACAGGTCTACTCTGTACACACGGGGTTACCATGAGTTGGAATCGATTCAACAGCAACTATGACAACAGACAGCATGAGGATGACCCAGACAGCAGAGAAAGTGGCTGAAGGGAGGCAGGGAGGAGGTGGCTAAAAAGGCTGATCTTCATTATAATGTGGTTGTCAAGTGCCCAGGCCTGCACTGAGGGCTTTACATGTGTCATTTTTCTCCCATCCCAGGAGGTAGGGGCTATTCTTACACTGTTTTACAGGAGAATAAAGTAAAGCTCAGAGAGGTTAAGTAACTTGTCTAAGATCTCACACAGAGACAGTAGAGCCAAGAGTTAAATCCAGTGTGTCTAGTTTCAGATCTCAGGATTTTGACCACATGCACACCATCTCCTAGACATCTGGGAAGGGCAGAGGGAGACTGAAGGGCTATGGAAACAGGAGGAAATAAAGTACAGTTCCATGCTTGCCTCCATCAGAAAGAAAACAGCAGTCAGCAGGTGGTACTCTGGGCAATGGGTAGGGGTCAAGAGTTCAGGGGTCACGGGCAGGCCCACTTCTCAAGGAGATGACTTCGTGAGGCTGGGCCCCAGGCAGGCAGCTGCAGACACTATGATCCAGATTCCTGATGGTAGCCTGAGCACCGGGAGGTCTGGTAGCATAGGGCCTAAGGCACTTGACTGCTAACCAGAAGGCTGGTGGTTCAAACCCACCAGCCACTCCTCGGAAGGAAGGTTGGGCAATCTACTTCCATAGTGATACCACCTCAGAAACCCAAGGAAGGGTCATTATGAGTCAGGTCCGACTCAACGGCACACAACAACAGCCCGAGTGCCAGTGGTCCGACTCCCCACTTTCCACCCTTTCCTCCCCTTCATGAGGTTTTCAACTGTGCCCCCCAAGTTGAAAAGGTGAGGGATTTCACTGGCCCAGAGCAGCTATTTCTGTCAGCTATCAGAGTTCTGCTGCTAGAGAAGTTGGAAAAGTGTTGCCTTCAGCCAAGGCTCTGCCCCCTCCCAGAGCATCCCAGGGCACTGAGTGGAGGGCAAGCTTTGCAGACTCTGGGAGCCCTGCAGTGACCACCTCCTCTTGGAATGAATCTGGGAAATGCACCTGCCCTACTGTGGTCCTTCTTCCCAGGGTACCCCCATCTGCCAGCTCAGCAGCCCTCTCCTGTGTCCAGCCTGTGTCACCCTTTTCAAGCCTCTCCACATGCTGGCAGCCTCAGTTTGCCAGTGCCCAGCTTGGCACTGGGCCATGGGGCTGTAGACCTGCCAGTCACCCAGGCCCTGGTTTACAGTGGGTGGCAGGGTAGGAGCCATGCTAGGTTGTGGGATTACTGAAGCAGGTCTCTAGGGCCTTTCCAGCTCAAATACCCAATTCTGTGCCACAATCTTATTTTTTAAACAAATTCAATGAATGTTCAAGCTACCTCCGACTCATAGCAACCCTGTGTACAATAGAACAAAACACTGCCGAGTCCTGCACTAGCCTCACAATCCTTGCTGTGTGTGAGCCCATCATTGCAGCCACTGTGTCCATCCAGATTGTAGAAAGTCTTCCCCTTTTTCATTGACCCTCTACTTTACCAGGCATGATATCCTTCTCCAGGGCCTGGTGCCTTCTCACAATACGACCAAAGCAGATGAGACGAAGCCTGGCCACTCTTACTTCTAAGGAGCATTCTGGCTGCACTTCGTCCAGTACAGATTCGCTTTTCTGGCAGTCCATGGTATTTTCAGTGTTCTTCCCCAATACCACACAATTCAAAGGCATCAATTCTTCTTCGGTCTTCCTGATTCATTGTTCAGCTTTCACATTCATAGGAGGCAACTGAAAATGCCATGGCCTGGCTAGGCACACCTTACTCTTCTCCAAGTGACATCTTTGCTCTTTAAAAGGTCTTTTGCAGCAGATCTGATGTCTTGACTGCTGCTTTCATAGGCATTGATTGTGGATCCAAGTAAGATGAAATCCTTGACAACTTCATTTTTTTCTGCATTTATCATAATGTTGCTTATTAGTCCAGTTGTGAGGATTTTTGTTTTATGTTGAGGTATAATTTATACTGAAGACCTTCTTTGACTTTCATCAGTAAGTGCTTCAAGTTCTCTTCACTTTTAGCAAGCAAGATTGTGTCATCTGCATATCACAAACTGTTAATGAGTCCTTCTCCAATCCTGATGTTGTGTTCTTCTTCATAGAGTCTAGCTTCTCTGATTATTTACTCAGCATGTAGATTGCACAAGTATGGTGAAAGGATATAACCCTGATGCACACTTGTTCTGAGTCTAAATCATGCAGTATCCCCTTGTTCTGTTCAAATGACAGGCTCTTGGTATATACATAGATTCCTCATGACCACAACTGACTATTCTGGAATCTCCATTCTTCTCAATGTTATCCATAATTTGTTATGATCCACACAGTTGAATGTCAAGTATATTCTTCTTTTTTGGATTTCTAATTCTAGATCTTTGCACATTATAAAACTGCTTTGTTTTCTTGAAGCGCCCTTTGAAATCTTCTACTCAGCTCTTTTATTTCATCATTTCTCCCATTTACTTTAGCTACTCTCTGTTCAAGAGCAAGTTTCAGAGTCTCTTCTGACATTCATTTTGGTCTTTTCTTCCTTTCCTATCTTTTTAATGACCTTTTGCTTTCTTCATGTATGATGTTCTTGATGTCATCCCACAACTCATCTGGTCTTCAGTCATCGGTGTTCAATTAATCAAATCTATTCTTGACTGCTAACCAGAAAGGCCGGTGGTTCAAACCCACCAGCCACTCCTCAGAAGGAAGGTTGGGCAATCTACTTCTGTAGTAATACTGCCTCGGCCACCCAAGGAGGGGTCGCTGTGAGTCTGAGCCGACTCGACAGCACATAACAACAACAACAACATTCTTCAGACTGTCTCGGAATTCAGGTGGGATATAATCAAGGTCATATTTGGCTCTCATTGGCTTAATTTTCTTCAGCTTCCATTCGAACTTTCACAGGAGCAACTGATGGTCTGTTCCACAGCCAGCTCCTGGCCTTGTTTTGGTTGAAAATATGGAGCTTCTCCATCTTGCGAGGACCATGTGTATAGTCACCATTTATGTTGTTAACAAAAGGTATTTGCAATGAGTAAGTCATTGGTCTTGCAAAATTCTATCATGCAATCTCCTGTGTCATTTCTATCACCAAGGCCATATTTTCCAAGCACTGATGTCGCTTCTTTGTTTCCAGCTTTTGCACTGCAATCACCAGTAATTATCAATACATCTCGATTGCACATTTGGTCAATTTCAGACTGAAGAAGTTGGTAAAAATGTTCAATTTCTTCATCTTTGGCTTTAGTGGTTAATGCATAAATTTGAATTTATAGTACTAACTGATCTTCTTTTTAGGAGTATGGATATTATCCTATCACTGACAGCAATGTACTTCAGGACAGATCTTAAGGTATTCTTTTTAATGATGACTGTGATACCATTCCTCCTCAATTTGTCATTCCCAGCACAGTAGACCATATGAATGTTAGATTCAAAATGGCCAATACCAGTTCATTTCAACGTGCTGATGCCTAGGATATCGATCTTTATGTATTCCATTTCATTTTTGACAACTTACAATTGTCCTAGATCTATACTTCATACATTCCATACTCTGGTTATTAATGAATGTTTGAAGCTGTTTCTTCCCATTTTGAGTTGTGCCTCATCAGCAAATGGAGGTCCTGAAAGCTTTACTCCATCCACATCATTAATGTCGACTGTACTTTGAGGAGGCAGCTCTTCCCTAGTCATATTCTGAGTGTCTTCCAACCTGAGGGCCTCATCTTCCGGCACTGTATCAGAAAATGTTTCACTGCTATTCATAAGGTTTTCACTGGCCAGTTTCTTCAGAATGAATGGCCCCATCCTTCTTCCCAGTCTGTCTTTGTCTGGAAGCTCCATTGAAACCTGTCCACCATGGGTGATTCTACTGGTATTTTAAATACCTGTGGCATAGCTTCCTGCCTCACAGCAACATGCAAGCAAACCACCACAGTATGACAAACTGACAGGTGGTATCCACCGAATGCACAGAAGATTTTACACAGATTCACTCCTTCTAGCAGATTCAATATTCAACAGGTATTTATTTAGCACCCACTGTTATGGTTAATGTTATGTGTGTCAGCTTGGCTAGGCTACGATTCTCAGTAGTTTAGCAGATAACGGCCTAGGTGCTGTTCCATAGTGTAATATAATGTAATCACCTTCCACGATATGAGCTGATGTGACTGGCCAATTAGTTGAAAGGGGAGTTTCCTTGGAGGTGTGGTCTACCTCCAGACTATATATGGATATTCTGGCAAAGCTCACTCTCTCCAATCCCCACCTGACTTCCAGACCCTTGGATGTAAGCCTGCAGAAGTTTCCATCCTGGCCTGCCACCTGACCTACGGATTTGGGACTTGCCAGCCTCAAATGAATGAACCATTTCCTTGAAGTAAATCTCTTTCTTTCTCTCTCTATATATATCTCACTAAGGAGCTCTGGTGGCATAGGGCCTAAGGCACATGACTGCTAAACGGAGGGTTGGTGGTTCAAACCCACCAGCCACTTTATAGAAGGAAGACTAGGCAATCTACTTCTTTAAAGATTCACCACCTTGGAAACCCTACGGGGGTTGCTGTGAGTCAGAATTGACTCCATGGCAGTGAGTTTTAAGTGATACATCTCACTGGTTTTGCTAAGATACTTACTGGGTGCTTTGTCCTGTGGGAGGGACAGGGCTCCCTTGAGAAGAAACTCTGAGGACTAATTCCTTAGCACTCTGATGGACTTTGGTGACCATGACCACCACCACTAATAATAATAATAATAACTGGACTCAGTGCCTCCATTCTCCCAGGAGCCCCTAGGCTCACTCAGAGATGCTGAGAGCAAGGTGAACAGAATGGCAGGCTCAGGATCTGAACCAGACTGATGTTTCCTGACTTAACCAAGCATGAGGTTCAGTAACTCCCAGAAGAACCAAAAGCCCACTGGGAAGGCAGAGGTTGGGCAGAACCTCCGGTGGGCAGAACCTCCCTGGGCTGATTTTCTTTTCCCACCTCTCCTGATGCCTCCATCCCCAGAAAGCAAGGAAGCCCCTTCCCAAAGCCAGACTTCTGGGTCCCTTCTCTCAGGCCCATGTGCCCACACCCTCTCCTGCCAGCCTACCCACCATGCCCAAGCTCTGGGGACAGCAGCCATCTCTGACTGTATGGGAGGAGGGCAGCAAAGTCTGGTGCAGAAGCTCCCAGGGCTCACTCCAAGGGAAGGGAGAGTCCACTGGATGGGAGGGACTAATGGGGCAGTCCATCATGGCTGCTTCTCCAAGACAGGGCATGGACTACACCTTACAAAAACGGGGTGGGGAATTATGGTCAAGTCCCCCCCACCACGTAGATAGGGGCCCAAAGTTACTCTTCCCCGCCTCACACAAAAGCTCAGCCAGAGCCAGGAGGTGAAATAAGCCTAACAGTGGTGGGAGGAGGGATGTGGGCAGGGCCTGAGGCACAGGAAGAAAGGGGGAGGGGGAGCCCCAGAGCAGGCTCGCAGGTGTGTCCGGAGGGAGGCCCAGACAAAGAGGCCACAGGTCTCGGCTCCGCAGGCCTGGACCCCTCGGTGGGGGTGGGAGGACCCTCAGGGGTCCAGGCCCCGCCCCTACGGTGTACAGCTCAGGGTGGGGGTGCATCGGCGGCCGAGTACCCTGCCCTTGAGCCGCACCCCCGCCCCAGCCTCCGGCCCAGGACCGGGACTGAAGGCAGGAATCCCGCCCATGCCCCTCGTACCTGGCCTTCACCGTCGCGTGTGCGACCCCCAGCCCAGAAGAGCACGGAGTCGCGGGAGGGTAATCCGGGGCCAGGCCTGGAAGCTGCTCGGCGCCCGGAGACGCCGGGGCCCGTCCCCATGGCGGCCGGAGGAAGCAACGATCTGCGCCGCCCGCCGGACAAAGCGCGGAGCCCCGCTTCCTGCCATTGTGCTGCCGCACCCGCCCCCGGCCAAGCGCCGGGACCCCGTGGGGACGTCCTAGGGGATACGCCCCCCTCCCGGGAGTGCAGATCCCCAACCCTTGCCTAGTCCGGAGACCCCTGGAGCTCCCTTTCCAGAACTAAGGTCTGGGGCGCAAAGGGCCGCTCTGGACTTACTCCCTCCTCCAGGGAGCTCCCGGAATGCTGGGGGACGGGCGGGCGTGGGGTGATGGGGCGGGATGGGGAACCGGTGCGCTGAGTCAGTGGCATACCCCACCCGGCCAAGACTTCAGACCTCGGTCCCCAGCCAGGCCCTGGTAGCGCTCCTCTCTGCTCTAACCACCCCAGCATTAACTTCTGGAACTCTAAAGGCCCCTCCAGTACCTGCGCCTTTCCCCCAAGCTAGTTCCCAGAATTAGGGAAGTAGAGGAGGGGCCCGGGACACGACGCGCAGAGACGCCCTCACACACACCATTGGAACTACGGATGCAGACCTCCACCCAGCCTCGCGGACGCCCTACTCTGCTGTGATCCTGGCCCCCCAAAGCCAACGTCCCGCGCTCTGAGGATTCCTCCAGGCCATGGAGATATATTAGCCCACTCCTTGCAGTCCCGCAAACCCTGGCCTCAAAGCCTCAGCCCAGGAAACCCCGCTCCCACTGCCCAAACTAGTGGTGGAGGCAGACGAAGTGAGCGGGACTGGGGGGGGGGCGTTGACATCCCCCTCCCAATCCTCAGGTCCACTCCCAGTCTCCAGGCGCCCTTCTCAGCTGACCTCAACTTCCCTGCACCAACCAACATCTGGCGCTCAGAGGTCCTCCTAGGCCCCTGAAAGCCATCTTAGCCCCTCCCCTCAGTACTGGTGACCCCAGCCTCAAAGCCCGGGTGACCCCATCCCACTGCCTAGGCCAGTGGTGGAGGCAGAGGAGCCGATGGGAACCAGGATGAGGGGGGAGGTGATCACTGACCGGGGCACCGGGCCAAAGGCAGGCACACCAGCAGGTGGAGAATAAGGGGAGCCAACCAGGCTGGCTGAGGGGGGGGCGTCGGGAAAACCCCACAGCCTCAAGGTCCCCTCTGCTTCAAGTTGGGTACCAACGTGCTCTGGCATGTAGGACTTTCCGTGCGCCCCACCACCAGAGGGCGCTGAGCTGAGCCCGAGGGGACTCGGAACCAGCTTGGAGTGGAGGTGTGGTTCTGGACTCACCACTGTAATTTTGCCAACCAGCTTTTTACATTCTCCGGAGGAAGGTGGGGGTGGGGCAGGCAATTTTATCCCTCTTCATGGCTTGGTGGTAAAGTGACATCAAGTGATCCACAGGCAGTACTAAGACCCAGACTTCTGACTTTGGGATTCAGGAGCCTTTGCTGGGCACACATGGGGCGGAGGGCATCCTGTCACTAACAGATCCACCCCTTGAGCAGACAGCTCGTCCTCTACCTGGTTCATCCTGGAAGGGGGTGGGGAGCAGAGGATCTCTGAAGATGGTTGCAGGAAGGGGAGGGGCCTTCCAGCCACTATCCACACAACAGCCAGGCAGATTTTTTGTAAACTAACACCTGAATCAGGTCGCTTCCCAGGTAAAACTCTCCAGTGTCTTCCCATCTTGCTTAAAATAAAGTCCCAGTAGAACTTGTCTCCTGCTCTGCCTTCTAACCAGTCCCACAGGGAGGTCCGCCATGAGGGCCTTCTCTGCATCTTTCCCATACACCAAGCTGGACACCTGTGGGCCCTTCCCTCTGCATTCTCTCTGCCTGGGACACTGCACCCTGATGGTCAAATACCTGTCTCCAACTGAAATGTCACCTCCCCAAGGAGAACTTTTCTCTCCTCTCCAATAAAAATAGCCGTTCACCATCCCATTCTTAATCCCCATAAATTGGATTATTTTCTTCCTAGAATTTTTACTACCTGCTATTATTGTATTTATTCAGGAACTTCTTAGTCATCATTCCTTTCTGCTAGATTGTCCTCCCCAGTGGGCAAGGGCTTATTTGTCTAGCTTTAGAGGTACCCTTGGCACTCAGATCAGAGCTGGCAGACAATAGGTGCTCAATGCAGGTCAGATCGATCAATGAATGAACGAATACAGAGGAAGAGTCTGGATGTTCCTCCCTGTGGCCAAGGGCCAATAAAGTCTTCCCACCATGACCTGGAGCCTGCTGGCCTAGCAGGTTAGTTTCCACCTCAAATCCTGATGGTCCTGCCCTAGCCCCTTGGCCAATGGCTGGCCATTCCGAGTCCTGACAGTTGCCTTCCACTAGGCACTACCCAGGACCAGGCCTGCCCCAGAAGCTTCGGGCAGCAAGTCCCATTCACTCTTCTCAAAAATCCCAAGGAGGAAGATGTTATTACTGTCACCACTGAATACATAAAGAAACTGATGCTTGGAGAAGTCAGGTGATTTACCCAAAAGCTATTTCTGAGTAAAGGAGAAACTGATGCTGTGCTTTTGATCACTATCCCTGGGTCAAAGCACAGGAGGCATGAAAACTGGCTGACTGATGATCTGGGCAGCAGGGCCTTGAGGACTCCTAGGGACAGGGCCTTAGAGCTTGGTGGTGAGTAGACCCCACTGGCCTGGGTAACCAAGTTGCATCAAATGGAGACCACTAGGGCTAAGCCAGAGCAGGTCACTGGAGGTCACCAGGGCACTCTGATCCCAGCTGGGCCCTGCCATCCCTAAGTCAGGCTGCTGGACAGGTAGGTCCTCAGGCCAGGACAGGGGCTGCTCTTTAGGGGGCCAGAAGCCTGCAGAGTACAGAAAAGAAAGGAGCCTCCCTGCACTGTTGGCAGGCTCCTGGCTTCCCACCTCCACTCTGCAGGGAGCTGAAACAGTTCACCAGCAAGCTCAAAAGGTCCCATCCCCTGACTCCCTAGGGAAGGGGCCCCTCCCCAGCCCAGCCCCAGCTCCAGGCTCATGAGTCAGGGCTGGCTTGTTGAAACTGATACCCAGAAACCAGATGCTGGAGTTGATGAATAATGGAGTCTCCAAGGCAGCTCTCTCCCTCCACCACCACCCTCTCCTCAACCCCAGAGAAGCAGACTTGTGGGCATCCCCTCCCCTACAATGGGTTGGGATCCCCATGCCTGGTCTGGGTTAGGAGAGGAAGCTCCTTGTCCAGAAGGGGCCACAGCTCTGTGCTCTGCCTGCAGATGACTGACCTAAAATCAGGAGTGAGGCTCCCTGGCTAGAGGGACAGCCCTGCCCGGGGACTCCTCACCCAACCTAAACTCCCAGGGAGCCTTCAGGCCCAAGGTCCCACCCTGCACCTTCAGATCCAGGGCAGAGGCTGCATGCGGGGGCGGGTCGGCCAGGGCAGTGCCGGTTCCACCAGGCTGTTCCACCTCCCTCTACCCAGAGACACAGCAGACCTGGGGAGCCAATTCCTCCTGACCCTGAGGCCTCAACCCTACTCCTGTGGATTCCAGACGCCCACCGCCCACCAGGAGGCAGAGCCTGCCCCAAGGCTCCACCTGTGCCCAGCAGAGGGCAGGGGTGCAGGAAATGTCTCTGTAGGCCTGGCCCACCCTATGGGCCACAGAAGCCTGCAGCTTCTTTCTCCCTGGAGCAAAAGGATGCAAAAATCTAGGATCTAGTGCTAAGGAGGGAGCTCTGGTAGCACAGCGCCTAAGGCACTTGACTGCTAACCAGAAGGCTGGCAGTTCAAACCCACCAGCCAATCCTTGGAAGGAAGGTTGGGCAAGAGTGGAAGGAAGGTTGGGCAATGTACTTCCGTAGTGATACTGCCCTGGAAACCCAAGGAGGGGTTGCCATGAGTCGGACCTGACTCAACAGCACATAACAACAACAGTGCTAGGGAACAGGTCCATGACCATTAACCTCTGCACAAATGCCCCAGACCCTAGGCAGTCTCCCACATACCCCCAGCAAAGCCAGTTCCACATCCTGGCACCCTGCCATCCTCCAGGGCCACACGGATCCAAATCCACAGCCGTGAGTTTTTGGTTTTGACAGGGAATGGGTAGAGGACATGCGCCTAGACTTCAGAAGACCTGGTTCTAGGGTTCACCTACAGCTGCCCCTCCCTGTTGTGCTTCAATCTCACCATGTTGTGCAAAGAAGGCAGTAGCCTGCTCTAGAACTTTAAATCTAGGGGGGACTGCTGGGTCCTAGAGCAAGCCTGGACACTAGGCACCAGGCAAGGGAATGACAAAATGTCCACAGAGCCGCAAAACCCGAGGAAGGTTACTAAGGCTTCATGTCCCCATCTTCCATCATGGCAAATCCGGGCTTCTCCTGGGTTCTCACAGTTTCCCGACCCTCCATAGCCGGCTCGCGGGAGTGCAACCCAAACTGCCTGAGGCGCAGACTCTCGCGCCCCCTGCTGGCCTCGAGAGAACTTTCCACCTCTAGCCGAGTAGGTCTCAGGTACCCCGCGCTTAGACCCCTCCAGAATCCCTAGGCCCGCCAAAAGCCCGACACCAGGACCAGGGCTCCCTAGAGTCCTCATAGCTTTTATCTCCAAGGCGACCACACCCAGGAATCAGTGGGGTGGAGGCGGGAGCTTCAGTCCATTTCACCAATAAGTAAATGGAGGTAGAGCCATTGGCATCTACTGATGTCCACTCGCAGGCCTAATACTGCGTGGGGCCCTCCACTTCTGTCCACTAATTCGGGGGGTGTTCTAGCGCCCATACCCACTCCTGTCCGAACCCATTCTCCTCTTCCCCGTGAGACTAACCTCAGGGCGTGGATTTCCTCCCTTGTTGCTGGCTCTCCGCCAAGGCTGCCAAAGCCTCAAGGGGCACACAGAGCAAGAGCAGAATCCTGGGAGGGCTCAGTGGCCTCTTCGCCAGCTCTGGGCGCGGAACCTAAGGGAATTACGGTAGGCCGGCAAGGGCCGCTACCACCAGGACATACCAACAAAGCAGCAGGCGGGATGTGGGAGCGAAAGGATCCCGGGAAGCGCCCAGTGTTGGCTGGACTCCAGGTTCGTGCCTGGAGGTAATCTAGGCTCCAGGCTACATGTGTGTGTGGGGGGGTGCCGGCTCGGTACAGGTCCTCAGAAGGTTCCCAAGTCATTAATTAACCTGAGCTTTAAAACAGCAGCACTCCTGCAACCAGAACTGCCTTGACCTGGGAGAAGAGCCCCGGGGGCAGCGGAATCCCCGCCACTGGCTTGCTCCTGCTTGGTTTTAAATAGCTGAATGCTGACAGTGCCCTCCGTGGCACCCCTGAAACGTACCAGCCTCTCTGTGTGCCCCTCTTTTTTCCCCCATCCATGCCAGGCATAGCCGGAAAAGGGTACCATTCCACCCTTCGGTGGTTCTAGCTCCTGTCCCCCAACAGTCCGAGTTTAAAATAACTCTGCACTCAGAGTCAGAGATAGGGAGCTGTGGGTCCCACTGGGACAAAGCAGGCAACCTGCGCCCCACACCTATTGTTAAGTGATAGTGACATCGAGTTGATTCCCACTTATCGTGACCCCATGTACCACAGAGCGAATCACTGCTTGGTCTTGCACCATCCTCACAACCATTGCTCAAGAACATACCTACCCCTCCCCTAACTGTCCTAATTGTTAAGGCCTGGCTAAGGAGCGCAGTGGGGTGGCTCCACTTCTGGTGGAGACCCGGTTTAATCCACCCAGTAATACCCAGCCCAGCCTTGGTCCAGACCACCTTCCCTCTGACCCCTCACCAGGGTGCTTCCTCAGCAGCACTGACCTCCCTGGGAGTAGGCCCAGGTCAGGGGCTCATCCTGGCCAGGTCCTGTGTGGCAGCTCCTCTGTCCCTGCCTCCTGGGCCAACTGCCCCAGACCTTCTCCTGCTCTCCCCAAAAATACTTTAGCCAAGACCCAGGAGTTCCCCTTGCATGTTTCCTCTGGTCCTGCCCCTTTCTACACCTGCAGACAGGAATGGAATCTGTCTACACCTGATCAGCATCAAAACGGACTAGTCACTTCCACAGAGCCCCAAAACCTGGCCACCCCAAGGACACCAGTAGTAGCCCACATCCTACCCCAAAGCATTGCCCAGGACAACAGGTGACTCCCCTCTCCTGTATTCACTACATCTGGCCCATTCTTTCTCCACCAGGATCTCAGATGCTCACCTTCCTCTGCAGTGTCTTCCTGCCTCCCCCATCTTCATCATGGCTACCCACCCTGCATGACACATACATGCTCATGCGCACACACACACACACACACACACCCTGACCCATCTCTGCCACCTCACAGCCCACTGTTACCTGGAAGGGAACTCTGAGATCATCTGATACAGTCTCCACTCCACACTGCAATCCCAACCCATCACTCTTATCTGGGACAGTTCCAGTTTTTGCAAACTCATCTCTACCAAACTAAAGCAACCCTGCCTTAATCTCCACCAGAGCCCCTTGAGAGCCATGCATTAATGCTCACCTCCCTTTTCCCCTAACAGCTCCTTGGAAATGGGAGGCTCGCAGGTCAGCTGGCCCAGGTTAGAGTTCCTGCCTTGCTTTGACAAGTCATCTAAGGCCCCTACTACTCAGTGTTGTCATCTACAAATGGAGCTGGGGACAGTTCCTACTACACTAGGAGGGGGTGAGTACCCAACAAAGGACCTGTTGTGAACAGTGGCTACCAGAATCATGATTTTAGTTCCATAATCCCAAATCTGCAGTGTCCCCCTGAGTCTTTTGCTCCCCTCAAATGTAGTTGCCCAGTTATCCCCTGTCTGGTGTTTGCCTCTCCTCCATGCCCCTTGTGACCCCAGAGGCCCTGAGCAGACTTGCACCAGGTGTAGTGACTAGCTGGAAGGGGCCCAGCAGACAGTGGGTAGGGAAGACACTGTTTGGTGGTTACTTTTCAGGGGGACAGGAGAAATCTACCACATGATCATCCTGCCTCAGTCCCACTGGCCCTAGCTGAGAGAGGGAGCAAACACTTCCACCATCTCCCCAAGACCCTGAGCTCCAGGAACATGACAGGTCTGTGGTATTTGATAAACACACATGTCCCGTTGGGTGGGGTTTGTTGTAGTCCAGGATAGAGAGAGGACATCTCAGATCTGAGGGAGGGCACATTCAACATCTGGTGGGTTTCTCTCTGGTAGCGTAGTGCCTAAGGCACTTGACTGCTAACCAGAAGGCTGACGGTTCAAACCCACCAGCCACTCCTCAGAAAGAAGGTTGGGCAATCTACTTCTGTAGTTATACTGCCTAGGAAACCCAAGGAGGGGTCGCTATGAGTTGGGTCCGACTCAATGGCACATAACAACAACAACATGATAGATGAGAAGGACCTCTGGTGACACAGTGCCTAAGGCATTTGACTGCTAACCGAAAGGTTGGTGGTTCAAACTACCAGCCACACTGCAGAAGGAAGACTGGGCAATCTACTTCCGTAAAGATTTACCACCTCAGAAACCAAAGACGGTTGCTATGAGTCGGAATCGACTAGATGGCAGTGAGTTGGGGTTTTTTTGGTTATATGGTAGACAAGTATAGGTATACCTCGCTTTATTGTGCTTCACAGATAATGCATTTTTAACAAATTGAAGGTTTGTGGCAAGCCTGCATGGAGCATCTATCAACACCATTTTTCCAATAGCATGTACTCACTTCACGTCTGTGCATCACATTTTGGTAAGGCTCATAATATTTCAAACATTTTCATAATGTATAATGCATATGAGGTGAATCAACTGCCCCATCCCTACCTCCTGCCCTGAGGGTTCACTGGGGTCAGATGGGACAATCAGGATGGGCTTCCTGGAGGAGGCCTGCTAAAGTCCTGAAACAGGAAGAGGTGTTGAGATGGAGAAGAGCTGAGTAAGCATAGAAAAGATGTTGTTATGTTGTTAGCTGCCATCAAGTCAGCCCCCAACTCATGGTGCCTGCATACATAACTGAAAGAAGTGCTACCCAGTCCTGGGCCATCCCCATGATTAGTTACCAATCATGCTGTTGTTTCATAATACTTAACAGAATAGAAAAAATAAAAAACCCAAACGCACTGCCACTGAGTCAATTTGGACTCATAGCAACCCTCATTAGGTTTCCGAGATAGTAAATCTTTATGGAAATAGATTGCCCATCTTCTCTCTTCAGAGTGGCTAGTGGGTTTGAACCACCAGTTTTCTGGTTAGCAGTCAAATGCCTTAGGCACTACACCACCAGAGCTCCTTCAATAGACTACAATATAGTGTAAACATAACTTACATGCACTGGGAAACCAAAAAATTTGTGTGCCTCACTTTATTGTGATATTTGCTTTATTGTGGTGGTCTGGAAATGCAACCAAACCCACAATATCTCCTAAGTATGCCTATAAATGATCATCATTAGCATTCTCTTGACCACCTACTATGTGCTAGGCGCTTTGCTAAGCACTTCACACAGGGGCCTCTCTGAATCCTGGCTACAACTCTAGAAGGCTCATTTTCTAGGAGAGGAAACTGAGGCTCAGACAGGTATAACACAGGGTCACACAACTGGAAGGGGTGGGCTTTGACTCTGCAGGTTACATGTTTTTCTACACATCTTCATCCCAGGGAGGGACAAGAACACCCCTTCTCCTTTTCATCTCTACCACATAAAAAGTCCAGACTCTTTACTTAAGACATGCAAGGGCTCCCCCTCCAGCTGTCTCCCTCTCCCAGTGCCCCCTGATCACACTGGCTCCTGACAACTCCCAATATCCCTCTTCTAGGCCTTGGTGGTTTAGAATTCTCCTCTTCCATGCAGGAGACTCAGGTTCAATTCTTGGTCAGTGCTCCTCAAACAGAGCCACTCTACCAGTCTGTCAGTGGAGGCTTGCATGTTGTTATAATGCTGAACAGACTTCAGACTAAGACAAACAAGGAAGAAAGGCCTGGCAATCTAGCTCCAAAAATTAGACAATGAAAACCCTAATGGGCCACAACAGCATGATCGGTAACTAATCATGGGGATGGCCCAGGACTGGGTAGTACTTCTTTCAGTTATATATGCAGGGACCATGAGTTGGGGGCTGACTTGATGGCAGCTAACAACATAACATCTTTTCTCTGCTTAATCAGCTCTTCTCCATCTCAACACCTCTTCCTTTTTCAGGACTTTAGCAGGCCTCCTCCAGGAAGCCCATCCTGATTGTCCCATCTCACCCCAGTGAACCCTCAGGGAAGGAGGTAGGGATGGGGCAGTTGATTCACCTCAGAAACCCCAGCACCCAGGAAAACCTCAAATAAAACCTCAAGGGTGGACCCAGAAGCAGAAGGGTTCAGCCTTGCTCAAAGGTGGCCTTTCCCCAGGGCAAGCTGAGAGGTCAGTTTGGCAAATCAAAGCCAGCACTCCCAAACTCCTCCTCCCAGCAGCACTAGCATGTCAGCAACAGGGGGGCAGGTGCTGTGTTCCTTGTGGACTTCCAGAATCTACAGCTAGGCCTGGCACCAGCAAACACTCAAGGTTGATTTGGTGAATGAATGAATGAATGAATGAAATGATCTTCTTCAAACTAGCCCCACTCTGGGCTGCCTGTGTGACATGAGTGAGTCTCTTCACCTCAGTGTCCTTACATGTAATATGACAATAATAATGCCTTTCTCATGAGAGTCTCATGAGGGTTCAGAGACAAGGGTAAGGTTGACACCCCACCAGGCACAAAAACCATGTGGTCTGTGGTAGCTATTAGCAGCATCAGCAATAATGATATCTTGGCTCCTCTTTCTCACCAAACCTGAGCATCACTCACCTCCTCTCACCCCAACTCCAACCAGGCTCATGCCCTGCCTATACCTCCTTCTTTCTTCTCTGCACTTCTGTGTGTAGCATCTGCCTTCCAGAATGTCCTTGCTTTTTCTACCCATGTTTTCATGACTATCAGAGGCCACCTCCCCCAGGGTGTCCTCCTGGACTACTCCTCCTGTCTCTGATCACTCAGGCATCTCTGCTGCCACACTGAACTTGTGCCATTTGTCTCAAAGAGGGTCCCAGTGATGACAGGGTCTGGGCTCTCTCCCTGCAGGCTGGGTGACCCTCTGGCTGTATATTCCAATGTCAGCCTGACCGAGTTCAGGACAGGCCAGGGCTAGAGATAGGTCTGGAAGCTGCAGAAGGCTGCGTGTGGCTGGTCCTGCCCACTTGAAGACCACCTCTCTTCTCATAGGCCTTATATGGGCACAGCCTGGGCCCTCCCACCCCTGTTCCTACAGCAGCTTGGTGGCTTCCCAAAGGAGAGGCTGGGACAGCATGGCTTGGTCCCCTTGCCACTACCCTCTCCCTAGGTCAGACAGAGGCTCCAGGGCTTTGCAGGCCCCTGGCAAGCGGTATGTTGGGGAAAATGGGGGAGCTTGTTGCCAGGCGCTCCCATCTGGGGGACAGGCAGTCAGCCAACACCAGGCCCCAATGCCAGGCACCATTTGCACCAGCAGATTGGATCTGACATCACAGCCGCCCCCTTGCCTGGTGGCCAAGGCAACTGGAGACCACCCCCTTCTCTCCCCGCCCCCAGAACAGTCCTCCGTGTGCCTTCTCACTAACATCCTCTTGTGCAGAGTGACTGTGTGGAGGGCTGGGCAGAAGTTGCGGGATGAAGGGCCTTGGGGATAGGGTAGGGAAGGTGTCATTTTTACCTTCCTGCAGCTGGCAGAACTGAGCTGCACGATGGCTGGGAACACAGGCTCTGGCATTAGATAGACCTGGTCCTGGGTTCAAAACCCAGCTCTAAGACTTCCTGCTGTTGTTACCTGATTACCCAGCCTTTGTTCCAAAGAATGGCTGGTGGGTTTGAACCGCCAGCCTTCTGGTTAGCAGTCAAGTGCCTTAGGCACTATGCTACCAGAGCTGATGTTTTTGGGAAAGCCACTTCAGCTCTGTGAACTACTCAGTTTCCTTATAGATAAATGGGAATGATAACAGAACAATCTCAGAAGGCCAGAGGGAGGAGTCAGGGTGTCTTTAACATGGGGCCTGACACAGTAAGAAGTGATAGTTACTACCATTGTCACTCAAACAGGTACAGTGAGAGGCCAAATCTGGGTTTGGTCTCTCATGAGTTATGGGACCTCGGCCAAATCATAGAATGTCTCTGAACCTCAGGAGTCCTGGTGCAAATGGTAAAGCACTCAACTACTGACTGAAAGGTTGGCAGTTCAAACACACCCAGAGGCAGCTTAGAAGAAAGGCCTTGCACTCTGCTGCCCAAAGGTCACAGCCTTGAAAATCCCATGGAACAACTGTACTCTGTATACATGGGGTCTCCATCAGTTACAATCAATTTGACAGCAACTAACAACAACCTCCCTGAACCTTAGTATCCTCATCTGGAAAATGAGGCAATGATGCCTTCCATGCAGAGCGCAGTAAGGGGGGCATAAAGCACAGAACATGCATGGCACCAAGTCTGGCACAAAGCCGGAAGAATGCCCCATCAATGTAATCACTCTTCTGCTCCCTTCTCCCTGACTTATATTTCATCCCTACTCCTAGCTCCTGAGCTGGGCATTCCAGCTTGCCTGTTCTTCCTGCCCCTTCACTAGCCCCAAGGCCACAGTCATTACAAAGTCCAAAGTGTCCCAGACCTATGCCCAGGCCTGAAGCGTGGCCTGATGTGGCGGGAAGGGTGCCAGCTGGGCACTAGAAAGTAACCTTGGGAAAGTCACTTTCCCTTGTTGGGCCTTAGCTTCCTCATCCATGACACGGGAACACAACTCCTGTCATCTGAGGCTGCTGCCAGGACCGGACCGCAGTGCAAGGAAGGGCTTTGGGGCACCTCTGCTCCCTTCACCCTTGCAGAAGTCCCCTGACTCTGCTTTCCTTCTGCATCCTAAACTAACTACCATGGGCCCTGCCCACTCCTAAACACAGACAACACTGTGGCCATGCCAGGCCAGCCGCACCCTCACCAGGGCCCTGTGGGTATCTATTGCATGGAGCAGACCCTGAGTAGAGGGAGGTTAGAGCCCTACCCCCACAGATATCCCCCAGGCTCTGCAGCCTCCCTACCTTGGCAGCCCGTCCCTTGTCCATGCAATCAGGATTCTGACAGCACAGCCCCTTCTCCTTGGCCAGGCTCTGGTCTTCTGCAGAGGAGAGGACAGAGGACATCAGTCAGGCAGGGGGTGGGGGAGGGTGCAACCAGGCAGGGCCCCCAGGCTCCCCTGGGCCCCTGTGGCCTCCCGACCAGAGGCTGGGTGGGGCATCTCCTCAATCTTCCCTGCAAAGGAGGTCAGTGTCCCTTTCACTTTTAAATGCCAACTTATCAGCATGGGAATCTGTTTGTAGAGCCCTTTCTTGCTGAAGTTCCCCAGGGAAATTATCCAGATTCCACTGGGAGAAAACGTCTTTGGAAGTAAGCTGCCCTCTCCCTCCAGCCCCCAGTTCTGGAGAGGAGGGTGGCTCAATGCCCTTGTAGCGCCCCAGACCTCGTGGAGGGAGCCCTGCAGGGATGTGAGGACAGTGAGAGGAACTCCAGGGATTAAAGAACCCCTCTTAATCCTGCCCTCAACATCACTCCCCCGCCCCCGCCGGCGACAGACCCCTCCCAAAAGTCTGGGGTGGCCCCCTTCCTGTGCTGTCCCTCCTGGACCCAGAGTCTGGCCCCCTCCATAGCTGCCTTTTTCCAGTTGGGACGCAGTAGTCGAGGGCAGCGAAGTGGGCAAAGAGGCGGCCGGCCCAACCGACATGCTGGGTAGGCGGGGGGCTGCTGAAGCGCGCCCCAATGTAGGCAGACTGGGGGAACCCCAGTACCTCAGATTCCGAGACCGGCTTCCACCTGGAGCGGCCCCCCACAGAGGAGGGGATAACACGAGCTCGCCCGCGAAGGAAGACGCCGGGCCCTGCCCCCAACCCATCCCTCACCCACCCCCGGCTCCTGGGCCCC
>NW_006921681.1:1472349-1477057 GCF_000298275.1 Orycteropus afer afer
TGTGACTGAGGCTCCTGCTCCTCCCACCCAGTGTCCACCAGTCCCCTTACCCAGCCACCTCCAATGAAAAGAAACACAGATGTTTTGATGTGGTCAAGAGGCATTTCCCCATCTCCTGGCAAGTGGGTGTGAAGGCATTTTTAGAAAATGTGATTTCTCTTGGTCGGAACTGCACCACCGAAGTGGAAACCTTGCTTCCCCCACCTGGGAATGCAGGTCAGGACAGCTCCCTGAGCCCCTCTCCATCTCCCATCAGAGCAGAAACCTCCACTCCAGTAAGAAATTCTGTCCCTGATAGGTATGGATTTAAATGACAGCAAGAAGCTTAGCCCAGGGCCCTGGCAAAGGGCTAGGGCTCCATAGACGGGAGAGAGGGCTTGGTTACTACCCTTGGTTTATTACCATCTCTGTGTTGGTCAGCATTTCCACAACTTTATGAAGAACACAGACGTAGGGAATTCCATCTCTCGTGAGTGTACAGCTCAATACACTTTCACAAGATGAACACACCTGTGTACCCAGCACCCACAGCAACACAGAGAACATTGCCAGCCCCCAGAAGTACCCCTGTGCCATCTGCCAGTCCCCACCCGCTAAGGGGACTGCTGTCCTGACTTGTATTTTCTCAGATTAGTTTTGGTTGGCTTTTTACTTTATGTAAATGGAATCATGCAATATTTGGGCAGGATTTTAATGGTTACTGAACAGTACAGCAATGGAGCCTAGAAAGGTAGCTGAGCTCCCTCATGGGACTCACAGTGCCCCTGAGCCTGCTTCCAGAGAACCCCATCGCCCCATGCAGGTTGGAGGCAGAGACTTTGGGTTAACAAGGCCCAAATCTCAAAAATCCAGTTTCTAAAGGGGCCTGAGTCCCAAGGGCTGAGAGGTGGGCTTCCCTAGTCCCTGCTCCCAGAGGCCTCTCAAAGACTCTTGGTAGTAGGGACTATTGTGAGTGCCAGGTCTCTGGGCTCCCTGTATTCATTCAGCGAACACACCCCAAAGGCCCCCTGAGGGCCCACCATATGCCGGGTCCTGGGCTGGGTGCTAGGGAACGATGGGTAGCCTTATGTGCCTCAGGAGGCTCACACTACAACCTGGCACTGGGAAGGGGCCCTGGAGGAGGCAGGCTTTGGGAACATCTGAACAAGTGGGGCTTCTGGGCTGAGAGGGAAATTGCAAAAGTCCACCAAAAGTTTCTCCAAAGTTCTCAGGCCTGGTTCAGCCTCACTCCCACACAGCTCTTCTTGTCCCTTGTGTTTCCTCAGCAGTGCAGTGCCTCAGTGACACCTGTCCTGCTTTGAGCCTGGAGGCAGGGGAAGGTGAGGTGGGAGATAGCCCTGGCAAGAACATTGACACCAGCTCCCTGCTGACACCAGGTTACCTGCCTCCTGCACCCCATGTCTGTCAGCCAGAAGGTGCTGGCTCAGGATGGAGTAGGAGTCAGGGCCTGTTGTCCATCCCAGCAGTCTCTTGGCCATCTGGGGGCCAGTTTCTACTGGCACCTGATGTCCTCGGGGAGCTTTCAGGGAGTTTCCCATTCACCCCATCTGGGGCTTCTCCAATGAGCTACACGAGGTCTGCTATTGGCTCCAGGAAAATTCAAAGTTAATCTCCTGGCCCCTCTGAATCCCACAGTCCTGGGAAAACCAGGGCCCCTCTAGGTTTTCACACCTCTGGAACTGGGATGGAGTTCTAATGCCCTCGTACCAAGACATCTGGGTTTGGGCTCTCCATTTTGTAGGTTCTGGGCTGCTTCCTCCACCACTGGGTTCGAGAACTGTCTTCCCAGATCTCTAGGTCCCACCATGACTACTCTGCACCACAGCCACTCTAGGGTGAGAATGGCTCACACCCATTGGCTCATCAGTGCATGGTTTCTGGAGTTCTGCCTGTCTGTTTGACCTCACTGGTCTCTAACCCCTCGGTTCTAACACCTTCTAGGTGTTCAACCCGCTTTCCAGATCCCACCTTCTAGATTGCCTGGTCTTGGCCCCTGGACTCCTAACTTTCTCTGACCCCTGTGTTATGACTGTGTACTCCTCTCTCCCAGAAACTCCAAACACAGAAAAATCAGTCAAGACCCTGGCAGCTCTAGGGCCAGTAGAGGGGCCTCTAGGTGCTAATGAAGGTTCAAGCATAAGGACAGGTGGTCCCCACCATGGACCTGCCATCCACCCCCTTCTAGGCCATCTAGGCAACTGCCTTCTAGGCCATCCACTGCCCTGGGAAAAGGTGGGTCTGATAAGTGGGACACATTTGTACCAGGGGCTGTCATATGCTGGACATAACTGATTGGGCCAGAGTTGGCCACCTAGCTCAGCCAATTAGATTCACTTTATGAGGATCTGAAATGAGACAGGCAACTCCTATTGAGATCATGGAGGGCCAGTCAGAGTGGACAAAGATCCCTAAGATTGTTGGGGAACAGGAATGAGAAGCCCTGCAGAAGCAGCCAATCAGCAAAGAGGACCCTAGAGCAGGGAGGGAGTGAAGCAGATGACTCTGTGACAGTGGGACAGCTCTTGGAGGCCTGTCTGTCCTTGGCCTCTCCAGGTCCTTGCCTCTTTGTAGTCCCCCTCTTACTTGGGCCAGTTGGAGGGGTATCTGCTTCTCACCCCTAACCAGACTCCAGGACAATGTGGAACCCTAGATTTTAGTATGCAACAGCACCAGTTAATCTCCTGGCCCCTCTGAATCCCACAGTCCTGAGAAAACCAGGACCCCTCAGCCAGGAAAACAGCACCACTCACCATCCCCCCCACACACACACACACACTATTCCCTCTCTCTCAGTTCAAGGTGTCTCTTTTGCTTTTCTACCCCCACCCCCACATGATCTCTACCAGAACTGGCCGACAGGCGCCTGGGCAGAAGCCGGCCGGCAGACATGTTTTGTTTGGCTGAGCACAGTGGTTCAAAAGAATTTGAATTAGTTGCCAACTTTCAAAAGTCAGGAGATTTCACATAAAAAACCCAGATTTCTGGCTTCTTTCAATAAACCAGAGGAGCCTGGCAGCTCTGGACCCATATTCCTGACGGCTCCAGTTCCCAAGTTGCGTCTGCCTTAGACCTTCCACAGTCCTCACCACTCCCTATCGCCTCACGCCAGCCCTCCTGCCTCCCCCTGGAGACCTCGGAGCTTCAAGCCTCAGCCCAGCTCTCTTGGCTCTGCTTCTTGGTCATCCTGTGGCATCCTCTCCATCACTGTCTACTGACATCCTGCCCACTCTTCAAGGCCCCAGTCAAGGCTGCTTCCCTCAGAAGGCCTCCCTGTCTCACCATCTCCAAATTCCAGACGAATTGCCCCCTCCTTGACCTATCACTTTTGACCTCTCTTCCCACCAGATCACTTTAGGAACGACTCACAATAACCACAAAGCTCACTTGTTGAACACCTGCTGCAGTGCAGTTGTTGTTGTTGTTAGGTCGAGTCAGCTCAGACTCATAGAGACCCTGTGTACAACAGAACAAAGCAGCCCGATCCTGTGCCAGCCTCACAATCCTTGCTATACCTGCACCCATCGTTGCAGCCAGTGTGTCAACCCATCTTGTTGAGGACCTTCCCCTTTTTCGTTGACATACCAAGCATGTCCTGCTCCAGGGAATGGCTCCTTCTGACAACATGGCCAAAGTAGGTGAGATGAAGTTTGGCAATTCTTGCTTCCAAGGAGCATTCCAGCTGCACTTCCTCCAGGACAGATTTGTTAGTTCTTTTAGCAGTCCATGGTATGCTCAGTATTCTTCGCCAGCACCACAACTCAAACTCATCAACTCTTCTTCGGTCTTCCTTATTCGTTGTCCAGCTCCCATATGCATATGAGGTGACTGAAAATACCATGGCTTGGGTTAGGCATACCTTAGTCTTCAAGGAGATATCTTTGCTCTTCAGCACTTGACAGAGGTCTTTTGCAGCACATTTGCCCAATCCAATATGTCATCTGATGTCTTGACTGCTGCTTCCATTAGTGTTGATTGTGGAACCAAGTAATATGAAGTCTTTGACAACTTCAATCTTTTCTCCGTTTATCGTGATGCTGTTTATTGGTCCAGTTGTGAGGACTTTTGTTTTCTTTATATTGAGGTGTAATCCATACTGCAAACTCTAGTTTTCAATCTTTATCAGTAAGTGCTTCAAGTCAACCTCACTTTCAGCAAGCAAAGTAGTGTCATCTGCTTATCACAGGTTGTTATTGAGTTTTCCTCCAATCCTGATGCCATGTTCCTCTTCATATAGTCCACCTTCTCAGATTACTTGCTCAGCATACAGATTGAATAAGTATGGTGAAAGGATACAACCCTGACGCATTCCCTTCCTGATTTTAAACCATGCAGTATCCCCTTGTTCTGTTCAAATGACAGCTTCCTGATCTACATATAGGTTACTCATGAGTACAATCAAGTGTTCTGGAATTCCCATTCTTCCCAATGTTATCCATAATTTGTTATGATGCTTTTGCATAGTCAATAAAACATCAGTAAACATCTTTCTGGTATTCTTTGCTTTCGGCCAAGATCCATCTGACATGAGCAATGATATCCCTTATTCCATGTCCACTTCTGAATCTAGCTTGCATTTCTGGAAGTTCTTTGTTAATATACTGCTGCAACCGTTTTTGAATTATCTTCAGTAAGATTTTACTTGCATGTGATATCAATGATATTGTTCAATAATTTCCACATTCTGTGGGATCACCTTTCTTTGGAATGG
>NW_006921681.1:1477907-1520912 GCF_000298275.1 Orycteropus afer afer
ATTGAGCTTCTCCATTGCCTCTTGCCACAGATGTAGTAAATCTGATTCCTAGGTACTCCATCTGGCAAAGTCCATGTGTATAGCTGCTGTTTGTGTTGTTGAAAATAGGTATTTGAAATGAATAAGTTGTTGACCTTGAAAAATTCTATCATGCATTCTCCAGTGTTATATCTATCACCAAGGCCATATTTTCCAACTACCAGTGATTCTTCTTTGTTTCCAAAGAAGATTGGAATGTTTGCATTCCAATCATCAGTGATAATCAACACATCTTGATTGCATGTTGAGTCAATTTCAGACTGCAGAAGTTGGTAAAAATCTTCAATTTCCTTGTCTTTGTCTTTGGCTTTGTCTTTGGTGGTTGGCACATAAATTTGAATAATAGTAGTATTAACTGGTCTTCCTTGTAGGCATATAGATATTATCCTATCACTGACAACATTGTACTTCAAGGTAGATCTTGAAACATTCTTTATGACGATGAATGCCACTCCATTCCTCTTCAATTTGTCATTCCTGGCATAGTAGGTCATACAGTTGTCTGATTCCAAATGGCCAAAATCAGTCCATTTCAGTTCACTGATGCCTAGGATATCGATCTTTATGCATTCCATTTCATTTTTGACAACTTCCAATTTTCCTAGATTCATACTTTGTACATTCCATGTTCTAATTATTAATGGATGTTTGCAGCTGTTTCTTTTCATTCTGAGTCGTGCCACATCAGCAATTGGAGGTCCTGAAAGCTTTACTCCAACCATATCATTAAGGTCGGTTCTACTCTGAGGAGGCGGCTCTTCCTCAGTTGTATCTGAGTGCCTTCCGGGCTGAGGGGCTCATCTTCCTGCACTATATCAGACAATGTTTCAAGGCTATTCATAAAGTTTTCCAGTAATATATCAGATGGTGTTTCACTGCCATTCATTGGTGAATTCTTTGAGAAGTGGATGGCCTCTTCCCTCTTCTGAGTCTGTCTTAGTCTGGAAGCTCCACTGGAACCTGTCTACCATGGGTGACTCTGCTGGTATTTGCAACACCGGTGGCATAGTCTGCAGCCTCATAGCAACACGTAAGCCATCGCAGGACAACAAACTGACAGACAAGTTTGTCTCCCTTAGTTGTTCCACGCCTCTCTGCTCACTTGCTGGCTGCCCTTAAAGCTGCTCCAATACACTCCTGTGCCTGGCTCACCTTCCAGGCCACCCTTAAAGCAGTGCAGTGAATTACTTAATATGGCTCTTCTAGCCATGGTCTTTGTGACTCCCACCAAACGACTGGGTGTTATTGTTGTTGTTAGGTGCCATCAAGTTGGCTCGGACTCACAGCAACCCTATGTACAATAGAACAAAACACTGCCTGGTCCTGCGCCAGCCTCACAATCCTTGCTATACCTGAGTCCATTGTAGCCACTGTGTCAATTCATCTTGTTGAGGGCCTTCCCCTTTTTTGCTGACCCTCCACTTTACCAAGTATGATATTCTTCTCCAGGGAATGGTCCCTTCTGACAACATGACCAAAGTAGGTGAGATGAAGTTTGGCCATTCTCACTTCCAGAGAGCATTCTGGCTGCACTTCTTCCAGGACAGATTTGTTTGGTCTTCTGGCTATAGTATTTTCAGTATTCTTTGCTAATACTACAACTCAAAAGCATCAACTTTTCTTCAATATTATTCATTGTCCAGCTTTCACATGCATATGAGGCGACTGAAAACATCATGGCTTGGGTTAGGCTCACCTTAGTCTTTAAAGAGACATCTTTGCTCTTCAGCACTTTAAAGAGGTCTTTTGCAGCAGATTTGCCCAGTGCAATACAATGTCTGATTTCTTGACTGCTCCTTCCATTGGTGTTGATTGTGGAACCAAATAATATGAAATCTTTGACAACTTCAATCTTTTCTCCATTTATCATGAGGCTGCTTATTGGTGGTCTAGTTGTGAGGACTTGTGTTTTCTTTGTGTTGAGGTGGAATCCATACTGCAGACTGTAGTCTTTAACCTTCATCAGTAAGTGATTCAAGTCATCTTCACTTTCAGCAAGCAAGGTTGTGTCATCAGCATATTTCAGGTTGTTAATGAGTCTTCCTCCGATCTGATGCTGTGTTCTTCTTCATATAGCCCAGCTTCTCAGATTATTTGCTCGGCAAACAGATTGAATAAGTATGATGAAACGATAAACCCTGATGCACACACTTCCTTGTTTTAAACCATGCAATATCCCCTTGTTCTGTTCAAACAACAGCCTCCTGGTCAAGACAGACTCAGAAGAAGGAAGGTGCCATCCACTTCCCAAAGAATTGGCCATTGAAAACCTTATGAATAGCAGTGAAACATTGTCTGGTGACTGGATCGGACTATGCAAATGTAAGGTGCTTGCAGTCCACCAAGGGGATTGGAAAGCTTGCTAATAATGTAAATAAAGTGCATAGTAGCACCCTTGTGGGGGTGGGATCATGGCAATAAGGTGCATAGAACCCTCATATGGAGATTGGTCAGTTTTGCCATCTCACTAGGCTTAAAATAAGCCGTCCCAAATCCACCAGCCACTCCTCGGAAGGAAGATGGGGCAATCTACTTCCGTAGTGATACTGCCCCGGAAACCCAAGGAGGGGTTGCTATGAGTCGGGTCTGACTCAATGGCACATAACAACAACAACAACAGGGCAGAAAGGGATATCTCACTACTATCAAGACAGAAGAAGATGTAGGGAGTAAAGCACATCTTTGGACCCAAGGTCCCTGCACTGAGACAGCAAGAAGTGACAGCAGAGAGACAGCAGCAACAGAAGCAGCAGAACCAAGAGATTGGCCTGAGACAAAGCAATGAGCTTCCTAGCCCACGAGCAAGAATGCTGAGTGTGCCCTTGGTCAGGAGGCTCACTGACGGAGTGTGATGTTTGTCTGCGCACCTATTGATAGAGCTAAAAGAGCTTTATAACATTTTTCTGAGCAGAACATAGGCCAGGCTATGGGGCCAAGGGTCTAAGAGAAGCATGTCTGTGGGCATGGCTGAGGGGAGGCTGTCCTGATTGAAGAACTGTATCCTGAGTGTTCCTGCCCCTGAACTGTACCCTATTACTTCCCTAATAAACCCCATAATCATGAGTATTGTCTGTGAGTCCTACGTGGCCATTACAATGAATTATTGGACACAGCAGAGAAGTAGAGAGTGCCGTGGGAGGGAAGGTTGGTGTCAGAATTGGCAAAAGGGTTAGAGGGTGACAGCTGTCTACCTCTGCCTCACAGAAATCAACCTTGGGCTGTTGATGCTGATAGTGATTCTCCTTCCCCTTTGTGAAGTAAGAGGAACAGATCTAACACCTCTGCACAATTTTTCACGCCCACAAATGGTAAACTCATTTGGCTGCTAACCCAAGTTCAAATCTATCTACCCAGAGGGACTTTGGAAGAAAAGCCTGGAGATTCACATTAAAAAAATCAGCCACTGAAAACCCCAAAGAGCACAGTTGTAGTCTGATACCCACGAGGTCACCATGCATTCAGTCAGCTCCATGGCAACCAGACTGGACATGTTGAAAAGGTATTTTGAGAATATTGGTTTGAACAAAATTCATAATTAAAATTAATTTCATCTTCTTCTCTTTAGGTTTTTTTTTTAAATGTAGCTACTAGAAAATTTTAAACGATACAATTTTTATTGGACAACACTGTCAAAAACAACTGAGAGAGTGGTATGATCACTGTCTCCATTCTGTAGGTGGGGAAATTGAAGCTCAGAGGGTTGGGCGACCTGCCCAAGGTCATGCAACTAGTGAGTGTTGAGGCTGGAACTTGAACCCAGGTCCATATGAGTCCAAAGCCTGTGCTCCTGACCACCAGTCTACTGCCCCCAAAGGCTGCACTGCCCCACAGTGCCCCATGGGCAAACATGGATTCATCCCTCATCATCCCATAATGCCCCCTTCCCCAGCTGGCCCAAGGCTGACATGAATGAGCAGGAAACCAGCCGTGTTCTTACCCTGTGAGCCCTCTACTTCAATGAACAGTCTGCCTGGAGAAAACAGAACTTCCTTGCCCACCACCCCCAGCCCCAGGCCTGGCCACAAAATGTTGCCCCTCCCAGGAAGCAGCTGTGACCCTGAATGCCCACTCCTACGAAGCCCAGCCCTCCATGGAGCCTGTCTGTGGGTTGGCAGCTGCCACAGGCCATGCTGGGGCCAGACCCCCTCACCAGGGCAGCCTGAGGAAGGATAAGATTTGACCCAAACCTCCCCCAAACCAGAGGGGCGTGTCCTGGGAGATGATTGCTGGCCCATAAATGATCAGCCACCCTCTTCCCCAGCCATTGCTCAGAGTATCACAGGTGGCCTGGGAGAGAAAAGAGGTCCCCATCCTCTTCCCAAAGCCCTAGGGCAACCTGGGGAGTACAATTAAGTGGGTGCCCCAGCCAGAGGAAGGGCGTTTTCCCTGCCTGCAGCCCAGAACCATCTCTGGCACCAATCCCTTGGGCCTGAAGACCCCACACCCTGCCACCCACACCTCTGGGCTCGGTAGAAGAGTTGGGAGGACACATTCAGAATTCTTTTCTGGGGCCACAGACATTGTCCACTCAGTTCCTTCACATAGGCCAGAACTGGCCACCTGCTTCCTCTGGCTGCGGCTGCTGTGGGCCCCTGCCCATGTGCCCACCAAACTGCACCATGGGCTTCCCTCCAAGGCTCTTCAGAGGAACTGAGACTGGCCTAAGGGAGGACTAGGAGCCCTGCTGCAGAAGTGGGTGTGAGATTCCGAGTCAGGGAGAGTCATGCTCCATGTGGCCCCACCCCCATCATGAAACTGGGCTGTGCCTGGGCCCAGCACCCACCCTCCTGGGCCTGGGCCAGGTGCTGGCCGGCTCCAGAGGACAGAGCCCACACAGGCAGCTGTGTGCCCTGTCACCCACACACCAGGCCTCAGCTCACCCTGGAGGTCTACTCACATGCCCGTTATCCGGCCCTGTGTGCTGGGCCTCACTGCCAGGCCTGGCTGGGCACAGGGGCACTCCCGAGAGTAGGGCTCCCACAGGGGGAGGGGGAGACCAGGTCCTGGAGTTCTGAGCTGAGGGCATGGACTTTGTACCTAAGTGAGTGCCACCATTCATCACCTCTCAGCCTCCCCCTCATCCCCAGAATAAAACCAGTTACCATGTAGCTTACTGTGAATCATGGTAGCTCCCTGTGTGTCAGAGTAGAACTGTGCTCCATAAAGTTTCCAATGGCTAATTTTTTAGAAGTAGATCACCAAGTCTTTCTTCTAAAGTGTCTCTGGGTGGACTTGAACCTCCAACATTTTGGTCAGTGGCCAAGCATGCTAATCATTTGTACCACCAAGGGACACCCCCCTTCCAGAAGAAAGGACTGAAAAAAATCACCCCTGCCTCAGAGGCTGGGGCACAGTCCAGGAGCCAAGGCCTAAAAGGTGCTTGGGACCTGGTGAGCAGCCTTCTCAATATCAGCTGAGGGACCTGTGCTACTGAGCAGAGGGTGCCCAGAGCTGGACACAGACAATTGCTGGGCCACAGGCTGTGGCACTCCAGAGACAGGAGGGACCTGCCAGGGAAGCTAGGAGAGCTTCATAGAAGATGTGACTTCAAGTGATGAAGACTCCCAGGCAAAGGGCCAGCAGGAAGTAGAGCTTGAGCTCCTCACCAGGATCTAGAGAGCAGACAGGAGAGCCACTGGGGTGGTCTGGCTTCTGTGACCAATAGCCTTACCACCTGCCCAAGGGGACTATTGGATCGGGGATGGGGTGGGGGTGGGACACAACTCCCACAGCTCATCTTCTTCACTAGGCCCTGCTAGGACCTCCCTGACTGTGGCTGGAAGGGCTACATGATCTCAGCTGCTTTACCTGCCTCAGAACCTGCCAAGCACAATGATACAAGCACACAGGACTCCCACAGCCCAGGCACATGCCCACCCAGCCCTCTGGCCCCAGAATGGTGACTCAGTGAGGGAGGAGATTTGTCCACCCCCTTGACCCCCTTCAGCGCTGCCTCTCCCTGTACCTCTCTCTGCCTCACACCCCACAACAGCTCCCTCAGAAAGTCCACCCACCGAGCCCCTCACACAGCCTCTGAAGGTGCCTGGTGGGCCCTTGGCCTGTCTGTCTCCACCAGGCAGGCACTTCCTCCCATCCTCTGCTCTCAGGCAATGGGGGCAAGAAGCAAGAGAGGCTCACACACAATGGGATGCCTGTAATATGTGCCCACCAGGCATCTTCTCGCCTCTGAGAGCAGCAGTCTCATCTTTTTTGTGGAACTCATCTCCTGTGCTGTCTGAGGGCTCCCTTCCGCTTTCTCTCGTGGAGAGCCACAGACTTGACCACCCCTTTCCATCCTCTCAGGCCTCAGGGATGGGTTCAGGGTAGGACCCAGCCAGGCTAGGGAAGCTCCATCATGGGAGAAGTTCCTGCTCTCTGTGGCTGGAACCTGGGCCTATGGGTAAGACTATCAGAGAAGAGAACATTGCCCCCTAGCCATGCCCTGGGCCTCACCATGGCACCAAGAGCAGCCACTCCCTGTTTGACTCCTGCACTGAATACTAGGGTCTCTGTCACTGGACCCAAGCACCCTGATGGCAGAGTCACTACCCAAGGCTCCCAGCTTTATTTGGCCACTTATAGTTGAGCTATGATAAGTATAACAGTAATAACTACAGCCAGTGCCCATTTAGCAATCCTACTAAGCTAAAGGTTGTTGGTTCAAACCCACCCAGTGGTGCTGCAAGTGAAAGCCCTGGTGATGTGCATCCCTAAAGATTATGGTGAAGAAAACCCTATGAAGCACTTCTACTCTGTAACACATGTGGTCGCCATGGGTCTGAATCAACTTGACGACAACAGATTTGCTTGTGTGTGTGTGTGTGTGTGTGTACTATGTGCTGCTGGCCGTGCTTCACATATGTCACCCCAGGAAAGCCTCTCTGATCCTGATCTTTATTCCTATTTTACACGACTTTCCTGGTACCTCACACCTACAAACCAGCGGGACTCTGCTAGGAACACAAGCTGTGTGCACAGTGTCTACCACTTCTTTGTCCTGTCCTTTGATGGGCTTACTCCCACTGTACCTCTATTTCCTCATCTGTATAATGGGAATAATGGAAGAAATCCAACTCATCCTGGGGTCTGGAACATGGGAACATTCCAGAAGGGCTCTTGTCGCCACAGGGCTCTGAGGAAACCTTGTGGCCTGATCTTGGAAGGGTGGGTGGGCAGAAGCAGAGCCCCAGATTGCAGCCCTGTGCCAGCTCTCTCCCAGCCTGGCCCCCATGACCACTGCCTGCCTCTAGCCATCTGCTTCAAGCTGCTCTCACTGCCATAGGGTCCTAGGGGTTCTCAGCTCGGGCCTTTCAGTAGGCGGCTCTCAGAAGGGACCCTGGCCCCCATACAACCAAGGGTCCACACGGACAGTGGTGTGTGCTCGGTGGGCAGCATAGGAGACTCCTGAAGTCCCATCCCAGGGGGAGGGTCCACCTACCCCTGAGGTCCTCAATGATGTCCAGGCTGGAGCTCCAGGAGAAGCGTTCCACGGCGCCTAGCTCCAGCTCACCCAAGGCGCCAGGCAGGGCCTCCAGCTCATAGGCACCCCGCTTCTTCCAGTAAAGAAACATGCTTGGACCTGGAGAGGCCCACCCCCCCGGTTCACCCAGCCTTAGCTGGTGTCCTCAGAGGCTGGGGAGGCAGGGCCCTGGGTGCAGAGGGTACAAGGGATGCAAGGGCCGCAGGGACCACTGGAGCCCGCCCTTGGGCAGGCAGGCAGGCAAGCGCAGCCCTCCCCTGGGAGGGAGCATTCTGGGAGCGGCTGGGGGCCTTGATGCTGACCAATGGCCAGGGCCCCAGCCCCACACAAAGCGCCTTTCTTCCCCTCCTACAGACATTTTACAAATTTCGCTTTCCCGGCCCCCTCGGAGCCCCCGCTGAGGGGATGGGCTGGCGTCTGGGGACGGCAGCGGCCCGGAAAAGAGTGCGATTGTTCCTTGGTCTCTTTGCTAAGATAAGTTTTCAGAGGAGAAAAATGTGCTGCCCCAGGAGCAATTCCAGGCCCCCACCCCTGACCCCTGATCCGGCCCGAACCCCTGCAGGATTTCTCAATGAGGAATAGAAGCACCCATGCGGGTACCATGAGATGCCCCCAGAGCTATTTCTCAACTGGACCCCTCCCCAGGAAGCTCAAGGCCCACCACTCCAACCTAGATGAGCCCTCCCAGGGAGTCCTTGGGGTCAGAGGTCAGGAGCTGCTGGCCAGGCCTTACCATCATGCTGCTGGGGAGGCCTGGCCTCTCACCAGGAGTTCTTCCCCTCTTTGGGCTGGCCACAACCCTACCAGGCTGTCCCCCCCACTCCTGGCTCCCTCCTCAGACTTGTGCCCACACCAATGGCATCACCATGCCAGGAGCCCTGGGCAGGCCAAGCCCTCCCTGCATCACCTCACCATCCTTCTATGCGGTGGACACAAGGGTGGGATGGAGAGGTTGGGGGAGTCGGGCAGAGCTACCAAAAAAGAACCGTGAGAAGAGTAAAAACCAGCTGCACAGGTTGGAAAACAAAAGTCATGGGTCAGTTTTTTCTAGAACAACATTTATCAAATGAGAAAATAAAAACTAAAAAGTTACAGCCTCCCTCCTGGGGAGATTCCATCTTATCTAAGACCTGTGGCTCTGCCTCAATCATTCTAGTTATCTCATGGAGGTGGGTGTTGCCCTCACAACGCAGATGAGGAAACTGAGACTGCTCAGCTAATGAGGAGCAGAACTTAGATTTGAACCCAGAGCTGTCTGACTTCAAAGCCAAATCTGCTGCCTGGACAACCGCCTAGGGAGAAGGCCTGGCGGTGACAGGGCTTGGGGAGGCTCCTATTGGACTCCAGACCTGAATGGATTGAGGGGCAACTGTTCTGGGTCCCCCAGGTGGGTTCTTCTACCTGACCCTGATGGTGTCCCCCCTTCCCAGTCTGTTGGGGCTAAAGGAGCTGACATGGGGGAACTCAGCTCCCAGGACCAGATTCCTGATAGGCACGAGGCCTGGGCAGGGGGAGCTGGCAGCAGTGGGCTCTGCCTTCCTGGAGGTTCAGAAGGGTCATCCTGGGGTTCTAGTGAATGGGGTGGGGGGAGGTGGCCATCCAGGCAGCATGCATGGCCCTGGTTGAGGAATAAGGTACTAAGAGGCGGCAGGAGTAATTCAAACCATATGCCTGCCCATCCACCCTCCTCCCCCGGCTCAGGGCCAGGACTAGTCAAATACGAGCCCCTTGGTCATGGAGCACTGGGACCCACGTGGCTGGGCTCGAGCCGTGGGAGGTTGGGGGTGCCCCTGGCTCAAGTCCACAGGGCAAGTGGCCAGTAGTGGGTGTCAAACCTAGGCCCAGGGAGTCAGCTGACCCATTGCCCAGGCCAGCCGTCACCAGTCTGCAACACCCATCCCCTAGAAGCCAGGGCCACAGAGTAGGGATGTTCTGGAGTAGTTACCCAGCCTCAAACACCTCTTCCTCTGTGCCTGGCTAAAGCCATCCATACCTGGTAAAGATTTCAGGATGGACCCGCGCAGGATGGGCAGAAGGGCAAAGGTTTCTTCTGACCCTCAGCTTTGAGGGGGACATAGGAAGCCCCTCCTACCTTACATCCACTCCCCTGATAAAGCCCAGGGGCTGGGCCCTCTGGGGGTGCTGCAGGTGCCAGGCCCCCTGCACCCTGGATGCTACAAAAGGCCCGGGCTTGCCTCTTCCACCTCTCCCAATGGAGAGCCTGACCCTGCAGCTCACCCCGTTGTTCTGTCAGTCCCCAAATGTGCCTCCTGCCTCCCACTTCCCTGCTGCTTTTTGTGCCATTCCTGCTGCCTGGCTGTCCTCCTCCATCTCCAAGGAAGCCTCTCCCACACTCCTTCTGTCCAGGCTAGAAGTTCCCACCCCCAGACTCATTCCTAGTCTCCCCATGCAAGAGGGCATGAGGCAGCTCCAGTGGGCCCAAACAGGTTCCTCCAAGGCTGGTCAAACACCCCTATGGTGCTCAAGGGTCCCTGTGAAGCAGCAGGTGTTGAAGACAGGTGGGAAACTTGGGCTTTTTACTAGGGCCTGGAGGGAAGAAAAGGTCCCTGAGTGGCACAAAGAGTTTGTTCTTGGCTAGTAACCAAAAGATTGGTGATTCAAACCCACCCAATGGCACCACGAAAGGAAGGCCTGGCAATGTACTTCTTCAAAGATTACAGCCAAGAAAACCCTATAGAGGAGTTCTATTCTGACACACATGGGCCGCCATGAATCAGATCAACTCAATGGCAACAGGTTGGAGAAAACAAAACATCCAAGGATGCGGCTTTATCCCTCTCAGACAGCTGGGAGGTGGGGCAGGTCTGTGTTGCCTTCTGCTATGTCCCCACAGTGGGACACAGAGTAGTGAGGAAAGCTGCCATGCTGAGCGTTCACTTCAGGCTCACGTCATCCCACAAGGCAGGGAGAAGCTGAGGTTGGAACTTGCCCAGGGCTACACACAGAGCTAGGAAGGGGGGATCTGAACCCCAAAGCCACTGCCTGTCACATGCCTAGCTCTTGGTGGCACACACTGAATGAGCAGACGAAATGTCCTAGGAAACCTCTACAGGGACAGATGAGAGCCCTAGGCCTGGGGAGAGCAGGGTGGCCTGGAGCTGGAACCCAGTCTACGCAGCCCCAGCCTACCTTGTGTAACTCCGAGAACCCACCGCCTCTGAACAGAAGATCCTAGGGGAGCAGAGACCAACTGCACTCTCTTCTCCAGCGGACCCTCAGGGTGGGAAGCCCCGACGGTGAGGGGACAGGCAGATCCAGAGGTTTGCCTCTCGTCCTACCTCCAGCTCTGCGTCCTCCTGGACTGTGGCGCCGGCCCTCTGGCTTGAGGCTGAACAAAGGTATAAGGAGCTGTGACTGGGCTTCTAAATCCAGCACCTAGCAATGGCTTGGCCCCAGAGGGGGCTGAGCCCTCTATAAACGGCAGCTGTTTCCTGGACAGCGGAAGTACTACACGAGGCTGGAGCAGGCAGCACACATAGTCCTGCTGAGTAAGGGCCCAAAAGAGGAAGAGGAGCAGGTGGCGTGAGCTGCCATGGGCCTCACGCTGGCCATTGAACCCACGTCTCCCAGGAAGCCACGGCAACAAGAGACCTTGGCCTCTGGGGGCAACTTCCGGTTGCACTCCAAGGCCAGGAGTCCCTGGGCCCCTCAGCCAGCCTGTGGCCCCTTTCCCACTGTCTGGGCCCCATGGCTGCCTGGGGGCAGCATCTAAGAGGTAGGACTTGGTTCAGATTCCTGTCTCTGCTCTCACACCTGGGCACTTTAGGTGCTTCTTGAAGCCTCTGATTCTGTATCTGTAAAATGGGTTAACAAGAACCCCCCTGGGAGCAGTACCCTCGAGATTCTGCATGTGTATGATCAGCATGGCGCCCATAGGCACATACACTCACTCTTGGGAGGGGAAGAGTTCATGATGGTAAAGGATTGGGGTCCCTTTACCCTGCCAAGGGTCCCTTCCTTTCCCTCCCCAGGCAAAGCCCATGATGAACCTCTGTGGTCCCTTAAGCCCCCAGGAGCAAGTAATCATATCCCCTCTTCCTCCTCCCAGTGTCTGCGGAGGCCTGTCTAGACCCCCTCCCCCGGGTTGTCCAGGAGAGCCAGCTTTGTGGCTGGCTGGGGGGCTAGGAATGGAGCTGGTGCTGCCAGGCCATGCCCAGAGCCAGTGACCAGTCGCGTGAGAAGTAGCTCTCCAGGCTGTGCTGTGGTTAACATGCCAGGTGGGCAGCAGAGATTGTTGGGAATGAATGCTGCCAGCCAGCCAAAGGAGAGTTATATAACCCGGTGGGGTGGGCACTAGCCACCCAGCCTTCCAGCTATCCTGCCTCTGCTCTCTTGTCCCAGCCTGAGAGGAGACATGTCCCCTCTCCCACACATGGGACCCCTAACTCCAGCTAAAGGGAAGAATCCACCCCTACCTGCTGAGGCACAGGCCAAGGACACACAGACCAACACTCAGTAGTAAGCCCTGGTGGGTGCCCAGGGTGGCTGCAGGCCAACCTCCCCTCCAGCAGGCAGCGTGCCCATGGCTGGCACCTGCAGGAAGCCTTGTGTGAGTGGCCCAGACCCCTTCCCTTCAAATTAAATAATTCTGAATGCCAGACACATGTGTCTGAAGCCTTGGCTGCCAGTGATCCCTCAATTAGGAAGATGCTGCTGGAAATAGCTACAGCCACCTGGCTGCAACCCAGCTTGTTCTTCAAGTCTCAACCCCACCCCCACCCCAGGCCCTGGTCCCCAAATCCTTCTGAGGGGCTAGTTCCAACTGGGGATGGGTGGACCAGGGGAGTAATTGCCCTCACCAAGGAGAGTCACTGACTCCTGGAGCCTCAGCTTTCCCTCTGTGAAATGAGGACAGTCCTGAGAAGCCCGACTCAGGGTGATGAAATGAGATCCCTTGTGTTGAAGGGCCCAGCCCAAAGCTTCGAAGGCCTGAGAGAAAAACATTGAATGGGACTAGCAGGGCGCCCATGGCTCTCACAGCCTATCACCCCCTGGGGTGGCTACACTCACAGGGCCAGGAGAGGTCTTGGAGGGGATCCTCACACCCCTGCACTGTCCTGACAGCTCTTTCTCCAGCCCTCTGGGCCCCAGGCCCTGGGACTGATAGGTGAGGGGGAGCCCAGAAGCAACAGGGCCTTGGGGACAGGGCTTGCAGCTCACAGTACTGAGGCTGGTATAACCCTGGAGGGTTTCTTCTCTACCCCTCGAGTGAGCACTGCAGGCTGCTTGTCTGCACGTTGCCTGCCCCCAGCGACCTGTCCCCATGGCATGCGGAAAGGAGAGACTGAGAGAATCCTGCAGGGCAGAGAGCCCAGTTCCAGGCCTGGGAGAAGCTTGGCCCTGGGACCAGGGCTGGGTAGTCTCTACCACTCTCTTCCATGTACACAGACCATGGCCCTGGGCATCTCCTCAAAAGCAGAGGCTCCTGGGCTCTGAGATGTTCAGGCCAGGGACACTGACTCCACCCTCTTTTCTCTGTCTCTGGTCAGGCACGTGGTAGGGACACTGACATTTGCTTAGTTGCCCTATGTGCCAGGCTCTGAATGACAGAAGGGGAAGCTGAGGCCTGGAGGTTAGGGAGGAGGTGGTGGCGGTGGAGATACACACAGTGGGAGTCTACTGCTGAGTCTCTTTTCCCACACTCTGCTCCTTCCATGGACCAGATATTCAAGTTCTGGGTGCCTGGCAGCATCCACCCCAGGGCGCCATCCACCCCAGGGTGCAGTCAGTGGCTCTCCCTGCCACATTGCTGCTCAGCAGCTTGAGCCCAGGGACCACATGGGCTCAGGTGGGCCCGTCCCAGGTGAGCTGATTTCTGGGCTCCTTCCTTTCTCAGACGCATCTCCTGTCTTGGGACTCTGGGAGCCACTCAGGCTTGGATGAGCCTCCCTGACTCTGAGCCTAATGGCCATGTGTCCAGCAAAGTGGGTTCCTTCTGGGATTCCTGGGCATAGGGGCAGTCAGACAACAGTCCCTCAGACCCAGACAGCTGGCTCTCCAGATGCGATGGGGTGGGAGGTCCTCTCACCATCCAGTGTCTGGTCAGATCAGGCGTCACCTGCATACCCTCACCACACAGCACAAACCAGCTGCCCACACCCTTCTGGAATTTTTCTTGGCCCCATAGCCTTGCCTTGGCCCTGACCCAGGCTCAGGCCAGCACTGTGCCTGGGCTCCCTGCCCCACTCCCGTCCTCCAGGCTAGAGTGCATCGAGGCTACCTGGGTTTAAATCCTGGCTCCAGCTCTTGCTGGCTGTGTTACCTTAGGAAAGTTGTTGAATCTCTCTGGGCCTCAGTTCCCTCATCTGTAGCACGGAGTGCCCATAGTTGGTACCTCACAGGGAGACCAAACCAAACCAAACTCATTGTTGTTGAGTTGATTCCAATTCATAGAGATCCTATAGCACAGAGTACAACTGCCCTCATAGAGTTCTCAAGACTGTAACCTTTATGGAAGCAGACTGTACATCTTTCTCCTATGGAGTGGCTGGTGGGTTTGAACCACCAACCTTTTGGTTAGCAGCGGAGTGCTTAACTACTGTGCCACCAGGCCTTCTCCACAAGAGAACAATGGGGGTTAAGTGATTAATCCAGAAAAGAACTGACATGAGGTGGGGGCTCCACAAAAAATAGCTACAACAACAACAACAGAAGGCAAGTCTGAATATGCAACCACTTTGCTTAAAAGCCCACTTCCCATCAACTATGGAGTAGGCTGCACTCCCTGGCCTGACCCTCCAGAACCCCCTAGGACTCCCTGCTCACTGGAGGGATCAAGGGCTCCTCCTACCAGCTACTAGGACACCTTTGACTCTGTTTCTGTCCAGGTGATGAGTCACCTGAGATGACCCTAATGGCCCTGTCCAGACTGGGAGCCCTTTGAGGGCAGCCATTGGCTTCATTCTCCCTAAAAGTCGGGGCCCAGGTCCAGTCAGGCCCAAAGCAGATGCCAGGGGAATGTTTACTGACTTGAACTTGAGTCAAGTCTCCTACCTCATCCTCTCAGGTAAGGGTGGCCAGGGCTGCCCTGTCTCCAAGATGGACCCCCAGCTCAGAGAGCAGCCCACAGGCCCGGACACTCGACCTTGGGGCCAGGTTTCTGGCCACCCTGTTGGAGGAGCTGATGATCCCATGGCAAGCAGGGATATTGTTGTTATCTACCCTGGGTGCTCTATTCTCTGGGTGCATAGTCTCCTCCACCTAGAACTGGGAAGGAAAGCGACTGGAGACTGCCTGTGGTCATGGCAGGATGGCCACATTCCAGTCTTGCTGCTGGGCTCTGGCCACCGCAGACATTTAAACCTGGCTAGACAGACTGAGGGGCTGGGCCCTCTTGAAGCCCAAGTCTGTCCAAGTAACAAAGGCTTCTGGGCCAGGTCCCTGACCACAGAAAATACAGGCCAGACTTCCAGGATAGCTGGAATTTCAAAACATCCATTTCATTGTTGGAACACCAGTTCTGATGCTTGGAAACGATCTTTGCAGTCCCCATGGATACCCTCAGCAGAGACCCAGGATGTCTCAAATGGGCTTCACCTTCCTATTGGCCCACAGAGTCCAATGGTCCCTTCTTCCCCCAGCTAGGGCTCAGGCCCAGCCTACACAGGTAATTTCTAGGCATGGCAGCTGCTGGGTCCCAGCCTATCTCAGCACTGTGGCAAACACTGGTGCCTGAAAGCCCCATGGGCCTGGAGAGGTTAGGCTTCAGCCTTACTCATTTACATTTCAAGAAAAATAAAGCAGGTCAAGGACAGAGAGTGACAGAGTGTATGCATGTGTGTGTGCACAGGTGTTTACACACACATTATTTTTGATACTCCCCTTCTGAGGAAGGTGACTTTGAGCAGAGACTGGATGAAACAAGGCAGCTAGCCATGCAGATATCTGGGAAGAGCTCTCAGGCTGATAAGCAGCACCTGAAAGGTCCTGAGGCAGGGGCAAGTTTTGTACTTGAGTTTAGGTGACCAACTGTACCCATTTGCCTGGTACTGACAGGGTTCTAGATGAAAAACTTAGGGTTTTCAAATTGGGATGAGTTGGTTACCCTAACAACAACAACAACAACAAAACTCTTGGAGGCCAGAGTGGTTGGAGTAGGGTGAACAAAGGGGAGAGGACGGGTCAGAGAGGCGTTGGGGCACCAGCGCCTGTCAGGTCTTTGGGGACTTTGGTTTTCAATCTGAAATCAGAGTCACTGGAGGTCTTGAACAGAGGATGGACATGATTTGACTTAGATTTTAAAACACTGCTATACTGGAAGTAGAGGAGCTCGGGTGGTGTAGTGCCTAAGGCATTCGACTGCTAACCAGAAGGCTGGCGGCTCAAATCCACCAGCCACTCCTTGGAAGGAAGGTTGGGCAATCTACTTCTATAGTGATACCACCTCGGAAACCCAAGGAGGGGTCGCTATGAGTCAGGTCTGACTCGACGGCAGTGCATATACTGGAAGTAATTGTGGATGAAGTAGGAGGACCTTAGGAACATGGGGAAAAACTAGGGGAGTACAGGGATTTTCTGACCCTGCTGAGCCTCCAGGTCATCCACAGAAAGCCCCTCTTCTGCCTCCTTAGTAGTCTAACAAACAGTAGTTTCATGAACTTTAAAAATCACACCAAAATTTTGGATATAATGGAAATAGCTATAAATAGGCAATATGATAAATGCTTTGAACATTCAGATCATTTATTGTGGGGTTTGCTCCCCACAGCGGTGAACTACATAGTCAACCCTATCACTGAAGACAACCAAAGGAATTGGATGAAAAAAATTTTATTTTTTTGAATCTTTAAAATATCAAACAAGCCAAAATGTAGAAGAGAAGGAGGTAAGCCCAACTGTTTTTGCCTTAAGGGTATTTATATATTCTGAAGGAAGAGTTAAGAAACTACAGGGTTAAGGGAACAAAAGCCAAAGTCCAGGGAACTTCAAGCCTTGAATTTGGATTAAGGTTGTCCTAGACTGGTAGTGTCACCAGGCATACGGCAGAAGCATACAAAAACCTTCTATCATTCCAGGCTTCATATTTTCCCCACAAATAATTTTTATCAAAAAATACAATGTTCAACACATAGTCAAAGATAAACTGTTGTTGTTATGTGCTATCAAGTCAGCCCCAATTCACAGCGACCCTTCTTTGGGTTTCCGAGGCAGTATCACTATGGAAGTAGATTGCCCAACCTTCCTTCCAAGGAGTGGCTGGTAGGTTTGAACCGTCAGCCTTCTGCTTAGCAGTCAAGTGCCTTAGGCACTATGCTACCAGAGCTCCCAAAGATAACTAGGCATAAAATAAATAAGAAAGACCTCTTGATTGAAAACCAACAAAAATAATGGCAACTGAAATACATCCACAAAAACTTGTGATGCTAGAATTATCCGACACAGATGAACATTACCACGTCTGATCTCCACATTACCCCTGAATGGTGGATACGATCATGTTCACTTTAAAGATAATGAAATTGAAGCTCAGAAAGCCAAAGTGATTTCCACATGATCACACATCTATTTCAGTAGGAAAGCTGTGATTCAACACTGGTCTGTTGCCTGTGTAAGCCATATTATTAACAACTTCTAACATAAGAGAGTCCTTTGAAGTGGGAAAACTGACAAGAATGATAACAAAATTATGCCTGATGTGTCCTTCCTGCCCTCCACCCTCAGAGGTCCTAGAGGGATGCTATCAGATCCTGCTGCAGCTGCCATCACACCTCTGCCAAGCACCACAGCATTTCAGTAAGGGGAGTGGACAGAGAAATGCCCAAAGACCAAGTAAGGGGACACCCACCCAGCCACCCACCCTCATATCAGGAGCAGGCTCGTGGAAGATGCTGACCAGACAGAATATATAAAAACTCACTGTCATCGAGTCGAATCCAACTCATAGTGACCTCCACTGGGTTTCCAATGGAAGCAGATCGTCTCATCTCTCTTCCGTGGAATGGCTGGTGAGTTCAAATCACCAACCTTGTGGTTAGCAGCCAAATGCCTTAACCACTACACCACCAGAGCTCCTTCTAGACAGAGTATATAAAGGGCCAAAATACTCCACTGATGGAAAAATAACTGGCACTACCTTCCTGGATGGCAATCTGGAAATATCTATCAAAATGCAAAATGCTCATACCCTCCCGTGCAGCATGGATCATTCAAATAAATTTTCATTACCTGGCTACCCCAGCAGAGAGCACAGGTAAGCTTTGCTTGTTGGGGTGAGCTGGAGGAAGTGAGTTTAAAGTTCAGATCACTTTCTGGGAAGGGGATTACCTGCACTAAAGGCCCGTGTGGGTGCTGGAATGATTGCTGTGTGACTCACTGTCTGCTTCATGAATCTGTCTCAGGTCAGCCACGTCGGGGGTGGGGGCAGATGAATGTTGAAATGGGATTCTATTTGAGTACAATCAGAGGAGCTGGTGGCCAGCACCGCCCTGGGCTATTCTTTTTTGAATAGGAATGGGGTGTATCCCAGGCCAGGACTCCGACTCTGGGGTGTTGGAATGTTATTTGATTCCGTGAACGTAACACCCAATGTGTCATGGTATATATTAGAAGTGGACTTAAAAATAGTGTTGGTTTAGAGGGAATTTCAAGACCTTCCCTGAAAGAGCTACAAAGGCAAGGGTGGGAACTTTTCCAGACCATCCAGGCAATGGGGAGACACTTAAACATACTCAGTATGATAGCTTGAAGGGTCTTGGGTACCTTCCTCCCACCTTCCATCTCACAGAAAACTGGCACCACTACTAGCCATCCCAGCTCCCCTCAGCAGCAGGAAACCAAGCCTGCACTAGAGCAACCTTTAAGGGCCCTGCCTTTCTTCTTGCAGGAGCTGGGGGAGGTGAGACAGAAAGGCCTCTCCCCTCTGCCTTCTTAGCAAGCAGCACATTGTTTCTGACCGCCAATCAGAGCTGATGGCTGAAGCCTGCTGGCCCTTGACCTCCACGCCCTTGATTCATTAACTCACCGATCAATGAGGATGATCAATGAGGATGCAAAGGCTGAACATACCCAGCATGAGGCTATAAAAACAACAAAAATCAGTTGACATCGAGATGATTCCAGCTCAGGCGATCCCATTGTGTCAGAGTAAAACTGTACTCTGTAGGGTTTTCAGTAGCTGATTTTTTTTAAAAAATAAATAAAATAAATAAATCAGGCTTTTATTCTGAGGTTATCTCTGGATAAATTTGAACAACAAATCTTTCCAATAGTAGCCAAGCGATCGATCGATCGGCTGTTTTACCCACCCAGGGACTCCTGAGAGGAGGCTTAAAGGGTGTTAGTGTAAACTAATTATCAGCCAATTATCAGGAAGTGTGGGGTCTCTAAGTTCCTCTAAGACTCACGAAGCCCCCTCTTCTCCCTGCCATCAGCCCTCCTTTCTGGATAAAAGAGGAAGAAAACACTCACCAGTACCTATGAGCAGGCTGAGCCAGGTCCAAGGTGGAGCCCCATTATTTATTTTGTCGGAACTGAACTCATGCTTGACTTTGGGTGGTGGCACCCGGCCTGGCCCCAAGTCACGTGGCAGTGCCACGGGCCTCTTGGACACACAGGTGTCCATCCCTCTATACCCAGCGGCAGGGCAAACACTGAGGGTTTCTCCCACACTTAGCCCCACTCCTAATTCCTCCAGCTGAATCTGGCTGCACTTAAAACCATGGTGCTCTAGCTTTGGCCCATGTGCTCCCCTCCAACCACCCTCCCCCCACCGGGTGCTGTAGAATTCAACCTATGGGCTGTGCAGCCACGGTGCTGAGTTTCCTTGCTGGTGGTTTGTTTCCCCTTGGATTTTCCATTTCCACGTACCCATTCACTTCCTGGAACAGACTCCTTGCACTGTTGACTGCCTTGGTGGGTGCCTTTCCTTCTTTCCCAGAAAACAATGCCCCTAAAAGACATTAGGCCAGCAGCAGCCCCTCTGCTGGACCCCCCCTGGCTAGGAAGAAGGCCTCCAAGTTTGGTAATTTCCCCTGCCAGGCAGAGGTTCACCGCCCAGAGACCCAAACAAGTTCCAAAGCCTTAGAAAAACTGGAGCCTGTCTGCTGAGCGCCAGAGCAACATCAGGGCCAGTTGCCATAGCAACCCTTGGCTTCCAAGCCCAGCACATTGTCTGCCCAGCTCAGCTCTATTTGATGATGCCCAAATCTTGCTTACTCAGCTTGTGGCATTTCCAGATCAGACCTGCTTCCTCTCAACTCAGTGTGTCTCCTTGCACACTGTGCCCCCACCAATCGCCCCCTTCCTTGCTTTTTCCTGGCAGAGCCTTGGAAGTACTTAATTTAGCAAGGTCTTTCTGTAGAAGCACAGAGGGTCACGTGAGCATTTTCCCCCTTATTGCACAGATGGCCTCCATATTTATTTTAGCCACCGTTCAGGCTCAGCTTGTCAGCCAAGGCTGTTCTCTCTGCCAGGCCAGCCGCATGCAGAAGCCCCAAGAGCAGAACACAGGCAGACCCCCTGCTTCTTTCTTTCATTTTTTAATTTGAGCTCCTCAGGGAGCAAAGCCCTTTCCTTCTGATACACTTTAAAAGACAGTCCAGAAAAGGACCAGGTACCCTAGGTCACATGCCCAAACAGAAAAATGAAAATTCCCACTGTCCTCAATACTGAAATGGGAAGAAGGCACAGATACTTGTTGCAGTTTCCAACGTTTTCCTTGCGTCTGGCATGCAGATCTCGTTAACCCCCTCTCAGCATCTTCTCCCCTCATGTTTCTGCCATAATTTCTAAGCGGTTAAATATTTTCCTGGAATAAAATGATCTACTTACTTAATTGGATTACACAGAAATTATATTCATGTTTTCAAAAATATTTAATGATACAGAAGTTGGTATGTGAAACAAGAAACACTGGATAGAAAACCACATATACAGTAGGACATTAATTCAGTAAAAACAGAAAAACACAAAATACACATTCACACACATATGTATAGAAAAATACCATGTGAAATAGCACCACAGCATTAACAGTGATTATCCACGCGGTGGTAGACTTAAAGATTATTTTCCATGTGTAATCTGTTTATAAAATTCAAAAATATATGTGGGTTTAAGAAAAATCCCCTGGAATGAACGGGCTCAACGGAGGCCATGGAGCCTGCTTCCCTAGAGCTCTTTAAATAAAACATGACACTGGGCCACAAGCACAGCTTTAGCACTGCTTGGAGGCAGGAGGGCAGAGGTGGCAGCTGTAGCTTAGTTTCAAACATCCAGCTTCTGCATCATTCAAACCCAGCTGTGAGGGACACCACTGTAGTCCCTGCCTTCTAGGAGGTTACAATCTAATAAAAAAAAAATAAGACTGCACATCAATAGTTACCATGTGCCAGACTATGCTGAACCTTCTTTATAGTCTGTCTCATATAGAATGCTGAGGGAGGAACTGTTACTCCCTCTTAAAAAGTAGCAAGCAGGCTCGGTGAGGTTAAAGACCTTTCACTGCTAGCAAGAGGCAGAGCCAGAATTTGAACTCAGGGTTCTATTATCAAGACCCACTGTCTTATCACATACTGCAATCCAAACCATAAAGAAAAAAAAAAAAAAAAATCTTATTGATTAGGCAATTAAAAGAAGTCACCAACTGGTACAACAAAAAGAACCCCTTGCCTAGGTCCAGTTCACACAATCTTGTTTGGTTGCCACAATCTGTCTGGTGAGCAGAGACCAGAGTATCTGGCAGGCTAACTACCTGCTGGGGCAGGGGTCCAGGCAGAGGACGTGGGACCCCTCTGCCCAGTCTGGGTTCTCATGGCACACATGCCATCCTCTTCCAGGGCACTTGAAGCACTTGCCCAAATATCCTCCCCTTTTTCATATCAAACTCCAAGCCATGGGTGCAGACAATACATCCAGACCCTGCTTCCAAGAAGGTCGACAGGTCAGACAGATGCAACAAGTGAACTTTGTTTTCAAAATACAATAAATCTTAGAATATGTCAATCTTCTCATTTCTTTTCCTACCTACCTTTCCTATAAATGGATCTCTAAAAGAACTGATTGCAAAGAACTTCAGATGTAGGCAATTAAGGGTTTTCACTTTCTAAGCCTTGTAGTTACATAAGTAAAAAAAAAAAAAAAACCAGCATGTACTACTTTGAAGTCCCTGGGTGGCAGTTAAGCACTCAACACTAGTGGAAAAGTTGATGGTTTGGACTCATCCAGCAGCTTCTTGGGAGGAAGGCCTGGTTTCAAAAGGTCACAGCCTTGAATATACTATGGAGCAGTTCTGCTCTGCACACATGGGGTCACTATGAGTCAGAACTGACCCCATGGCAACCAATAACCATTATTACTACTACTTCGGAAATCAAGTACAAAAAAATACTTTTTTTTGCAAAGGATAATCCAATGTAGAACTTTTTATTATCCATTATGAACTATAATAGACCATACAAAAAAAAAACACAAACCCATTGCTATCAAGTTGACGGACTCACAGCGACCCCCCACAGGGCTTCCAAGGCTATAAATCTTTATGGAAGCTGAATGCCTCATCTTTCTCCTGTGGAGCAGCTGGTGGGCTCCAATTACCGACCTTTTGGTCTGACCTTCTGGTTAGCGGCCCAATGCCTTAACCACGGCACCACCAGAGTACCTCTCATAATCATGTATGTAACAGACTATAGAAATGAGTAAAGGACTAATTCTATACTTCTTTTGATATCTAAGCTACCAACATCAATAATTAAATGGTCAGACATCCAGGGAGGACGGTGTCACTGAAGGTCTGACCAGGCATACCCAGAGCAAGTCCGCAGGATTACTGAACCCCCTTGGAAAAGTCTGACACAGCCTTGGTTCCTGAGGCCAACTCTAGTCCCAGAACAGCCATCTGATGAATAGTCAACAGCTCCCTCTAGCGGCACTGCTTTCTTCTTAATTGATGGAGACTGAAAACCGACTCCAAAACCTTGCTGCCCTGGAGTCCACAGTGACCCTACAGAGCAGAGTTGACCTGCCCCACAGGCTGGTGGGTTCAAACCACTGACCCTTCTGGTTAGCAGTTGAGTACCACCGGGGCTCCTTAGACTGAAGACAGGAGGGCATTCTTGATGGCCAGAAGGAAATTAGGATAAAGGCAACCTGGATTTGATAAAAATGCAAATTACAGGGCCACCACTTTCATTCTTTCAGAAACTTGCTGCTAATGATCTGTAGTATTACCTGAAAGGTATAAGGAACTGGAGAAAGAAGAAACAAGTTGATGGTGGTGGGTTATCTGTTAAAACTCTTTGCAAGACCAAGATAGAAAAATATGATACAAGCTAAACATGGAAGTAAATAAGAGGCAACTAAAAAGCTCAAACTTAAGTGGTCTCTTGGGTGTTGAGGAAGGTGACAGAGGGCTCCTGCCTGTCCTCTCATGTAGGTATGAGATGCTGAAGGGCCCCCACAAAGTACTTAAGACACTGATAATCTACAGTTTAAATAAACATAAATGTTAAGACTCATACATCCCACTTTCACATCATTCTTCAAATGCTCATGCTAGGAAGAGGGCTATTAATTCTGCCGACGTGGTCACACCAGCAGTTTGAAATGCTGCCCCAGGACGTATCTCACTGCCTGTAAATTCAGAAATGATACCACCTGGTCCAAGTACCCTGGTTTACAAGAATCACTTCCAACCTTAGAATATAAAGACTATGACTACTCAGGTGAATATGAAGAATGGCTTTCCATTTTTCCCCCCTGTGGAGAATGGCATCACCCCTGGTCTTTTGCTCATCCTTGGAGGAAGCTCTAAAACTCACTGCTGTTCGTATGTAAAAGTTCAGACCCAGCTGCTCAAGGCCTTTTCACAAGACTTGGCCTGCCAGTTCTTCTTCCAAACATTCTCATTTCCAGCTCGGCCCACGGCTGTGTCTTCAGCCTCAGATGAGAACTCAAGGATACAGCCAGTTTTAAAGAGCCCGCAGGAGATGTTTTCTGGTTTTGAGAGTAATTTCTTCAGCATTACACCACAGGGACAAAAAATATATTAAGAGCTCTTCAATCCAAACTTTTAGCTATTAAACCTTGATTAAACTGAACAGACCAAACATCATCTTTTATCACTGAAACCATCAACAGAAGATAACTTATTTAGAATCAAATGAACAGAGCAGGAGCACCCAGGGCGTGACCATCCATCTAGAGGCCAAGGAGGAAACCACAGTCGGGGTCCCCCCCTCAACCTGCACCTCATGGCAGTGAGGAAGGAGTCAGTCTTCACAGTCCATTGCTCCCAACATCTCCCTTGCTATTCTCCCTGGTACCCTTTTGTGGCCCCAGTTTTACTATTCTCATCCTGATTCCAACTACCAGAACCTTGGAGAGTGTTTTGATCAACTGAATTCTGTTCTAATGGTGCCCTTTTCCCTGCTTCCACAAACAGACAAGGAGTATGATTAACCATATAGAAGTCGAAGGCAAAATTCTTGATCGTATAGCCTTAAGACAAGAGAAACTTTAAAACAATTACTACTAAATATATTCATGAATTATATAGAAATACTGTTTGCTAGATAAGTGTGCCATTCGTATCCATAAAACACCATGAAGTCTGTCGATGTTAGGTTAGAGAAAAATACAGCATCAAGCCTTCTGGCAGACAGATTTCTCCCACTATTAAAAATATCAGTATCGGTATATTTTTCGATACAGTTTAGGTCTTGGGTATCTTTTCTCTTCATAGTTTTGCTCAGAGTCTCTTGCTCCAACTTTCTCTCGTGCTCCGGGAAGGCTAAAATTATAATCTGTTGTGACGTAAGGTATTGTTCCTTCAAGCCCATGCTGAAATAGAAACAAACAAATACATGGAAACACTCAAAATTTAAGCAAGAGAGTCTACACAATTTTATTTCTTCCCCAGATGATGATGTTAAAAATGGGAGTTGAGTAGAAAGGACCTCTGCCTTTAAGGCCCCTTTCCTCCCCTCAAAGGGCTCACTTAAAACAATTAGCCCAGTTGCAAACTTGACTGTGCCTCCTTTCTGTACAATTCAATTCCACAAACCTATCAACAAACAGCGTGAGGATGTGTGTGCTCTCTCAAGTATGTGAAATAAGCAGATAAGAAAAGCAGGCCTCCCACTCTACTTGCAGCCCCTGCGGTTTGGCTCTGGGGCCACACCAATATCCTTGGGATGCCCTTGGCCAATAGACAGCAACTCAGCATCTTCCTGTTAATGGATCCGAAGACAGTCCTTAGGAAGAGGTAATCCAAGGGAGGCTATCTCTGCTCTCTTCTCCCATACAACCTACTCCTGTGATCAAGGCTCTCCCATGGGGCTCTTGGCCTCGAATGATGGCAACTTATAGCCTCAGACCTTTGTGACCATCCTGATGTTCCATCATGCCATATTTAGGCTCTACAACAAAGTATAAGTTTCCCAAACAATAACCTGTTCACAGTGACTCGCCCCAATCTCAGTTCCTCACGTTCTCTACTATGGACACGGCCAGGGTCCCTCTGAGGCCCACCCTGGAAGTCACACTCACCTGGCTCTTGAAGATACACTGTGGGATGGAAACAGCTCCGATCAGTAGACAGTTCACGTCTCTCAGCACTTCTGGGGGCACAGGGGTGAGGATGTGGTAAAGCCTCTTCTCCATATCAATCCCTCTGCAGATCCCTTGAAGACACATTCACAATGCAAAAGTCATCCTTTCAGAAAGACAGCAAGCTTACCCACCACAAAGGATCACAGGATAGCATTTAAATCAAGTATCAATTTCAACTGCTTTGCTTTGAAAATGCAAAGCGTCCAGAGACAAGACTCTTTGTACTTTCCCTTTGTTCAGCTGTGATGAACCAAAACGGCCTAATGAAAGCCTTAGATTAAGGTTTAAGTAAGGCGAGCACAGGACAGCGAGAAAACCAACCACTGAAGAACACACGGGAGATGACTCAGTGTTTCGCCATCATCAATTCTTGCTGTATCGTTCTGTACTAAATGACATAATTTATATGACAGTGCTTTTGAGAACAACAGTGTTGAACCAATCTCAAAAGTGTATATAATTACTCAAGGATTGTGCTAACTTTGGGTCACTTAGGTCCAGCTCCATTCCATGAACAACCACGGACACTGACTGACCCCAGTGAACCAGAGGAACCACAATGTGTGGCAATTGGCAAAAGAAGCAGGAACCTAGTGCTACAATGTTGACTGTGAGCTTAATGTGCAATGTAAGTGACAGGATGGGACATACTCATGCCTGTGCTCTTATCTCTTGACTATGAGGAAGAATTTTAAGAAATAGAGTGGAAGGCCCAGTTAAGCTTTTCCAGTGGCTTAATAAGCATGGAGAGAAGAGAGGGAGAGATCCAACATATTTTGAAAACAGAAACTACAAGACCTACTAAGGTTTGGATATGGCCAATGAAGGAGAGGAAGTGCCAAGGGCAACCCAGGGGTCAGATGGGAACAGGAAGAATGAAGGGGCCACTTACAGGCCTGACAACAAAAGGAGATGGTGTAGGGTGGGTGGGAATGCGGGGAGTGTAAGGTCCCACCAGGAGCTCAGACACATCAAGTCTAAGATGCAATGAGACATCTGAGTGGAGCTGTCCAACAGCAATCTGGGGCTGGGACTCAGACCTCACACTAGGCTGGAGGTCCAATGGGATGATTAGCCTAATGATAGATGTAAAGCCCAACAGTGGGTAAGCAGACCTGGAGAAAAAGCATCAAGTGAGAAGAGGGCCATCACTCAGACTTTTGTTGAAGGTTGGGCAATCCTACTTCCGTAGTGATACTGCCTCGGAAACCCAAGGAGGGGTCGCTATGAGTCGGGGCCGACTCGACGGCACATAACAACAACAACAACAACAGGTGCTGTTGAGTGAGTTCTGACTCAAAGTGACCCTACGCACAACAGAACGAAACACTGCCTGGTCCTGGACCACCCTAACAATAGTAGGTATATCTGAGCCCATTTTTGCAGCTACTGTGTCAGTCCATCTCATTGAGAGTCGTCCCCTTCTTCACTGACTCTCCACTTTACCAAGCACGATGTTCTATCTCCAGACTGTTCCCTCCTGATAACATGTCCCAAGTAAGCAAAATGAAGTCTCATTAAATGAAGAACACATGGAAGATGACTCAGTATTTCTCCATCATCAGTTCTGCTTTATGGTTCTGTCCTAAATGACATAAGTTACATGACAGTACTTTTGAGAACAACAGTGTTGAACCAATTCTCCGTTCTAAGGGGCATTCTGGTTGTATCTCTTCCAAGACAGATTTGTTCATTTTTCTGGTAGTCCATGGTCTATTCAGTCCATGGTCTAGCTCACTGAGGTCAGTCAGTATCTGTGGTACATGAAAGGGAGCTGGATCTAAGTTGACCCAAAGGTAGCATGATCCTTGAGTAACTAAATTCACCAACACCGTAATTCAAAGGCATCAATTCTTCTTCATTCTTTCTTATTCATTGTCCAGCTTTGACATGCATATGAGGGTAAATACTAGGGCTTGTATGATCTGAATTCCTAGATGTATAGTAGAGCTGACAAGGGACAAGTTTGTAGTCATTTCTTGGTCACAGCCAGCTACCTAGAGGGACCGAGTAGTTGAACCTGTGGGCTTGGGACCATAACCACAGGGGACATCAAGCTCAACTGGCATAACATACTACACAAAACACTGTTACACCTCCTACTTTGGCCAAGTAGCGACTGGGATCTTAAAAGCTTGCAAGCAGCCATCTAGATGCAACAATGGTCTTTCCTTGTCCACAGCAAAGAAGAATGAAGAAAATCAAAGATTCATGGAAAAAATTAGTCCTAGCAACTGGTATACCACGCGATCCACAGCCTATACGACTATGAGACCAGAAGAATTAGATGGTGCCTGGCTACCACTGTCATCCACTTGGAAGGGGATCTATGTAGGAGATCCTGGATAGAGTGGGAAAACAATGTGGAACAAAACTCAAAATCATTTGGGGAAAAAAAAGGGGTGGGGACCAGGTTTGCTGGTCTGAAAGAGCCTGGTGGAATCACTGAGACTATGGCCCCTAGCTGCCCTTCAGGTCTGGAATTGAACCCACACCTGTGGCTTCCAGCCAAACAAAAGACAGGCATATGAGTTGAACATTTACCTGAGGTAGATACACTCCTTGGAGAGAATAATCATGGGAGAAAGAAGGGCTGTTTATGCACAGGGAGACAGCTCAGGGGGCAGGAGTAAATGGAGGGACGGACACAGGGAAGAAGTAACTATGGGGAGGAAGTGGAAGGGGAACTGTTACATTGCTGAAATTGCTGTCAATGTCATGAGACAAAGTGTATGTGAACTGCTGTATGGAACGTGAATTTGCTCTGTAAATTTACACCCAAAACACAATTAAAAAAAAAGAAAATACTATGGCTTAGGTTAGGCTCACCAAAGTCTTCAAAGTGACATCTTTGCTCTTCAACACTGTAAAGAGGTCTTTTGCAGCAGATTTACCCTATGCAATATATCATTTGATTTCTTGACTACTGCATCCATTGGTGTTGATTATGGATCCAAATCAAATGAAATCCCTGACAACTTAAATCTTTTCTCCATTTATCATGATGTTGCTTACTGGTCCAGTTGTGAGGATTTTTGTTTTCTTTATGACCCAGACCTTAGGAATCTTATATTTAGAGGAGTTGGCAGGAGAGGCAAGAAGAGGTACTTTCTTCTGGTCTCTAGCCCCCAAAGCATCCACTTAGAAGGGTGAGTTCTCTGACCACTCCAGCTGAAAAATAGCTGAGGCCAGCGATCAACAGTTACAGATGTAAACCCATTTGATTAAGGCTATGGATATATTTTACCATCTGAGACTCACCAAACCCCACGCAGTCACAAAGGGGAGTCTGGGCGAGTAGGATGGGCCCATTCACGTAGCCTCTGACATTATCCTGGATCTTGCAGAGGCCGACCCAGCTGGCATTCACAGCATACATGATGTGCGTAGGGGCGACATCCGCATGCATGATCCGTAGTGCGACTGCATTGAAGGGAACCTGGAAAATCAATGTGCACTGCCCTCTGTTATCTTGACTTTGACAGATTGCCTGTAATTCTTACAAATGAGTAGCCAGCTATCTAAAGATTTGTCTGCCAAACTGACTACCAAAAGTTACCTATAAACACCAGCACCCTCAATAAACGGCATCTGGTGAGGTGTCACTGTTTTAATGCAGTGACCTAAGGAATCAACACATCATTCTCAGGTACCAGCGACACTTGTGAGAAATCTAAAGCCGCACGATCAGAACTTTCTTGTTCATACATGTAAAATGAAAGTCTGGAGGTGTCCTGAACGAGTTTGAAGGAGACATTCAGGTTAGTAACTGTGAAATCTCCATTTACAGAGTGTTGCCTGTGGTAAACAGTAAAAATCAACGCATGGAGCAAAGGCCTCTCCTCATTTCCTAGTGTAACCTACTGAGTAAGAAAAGCAGACTGTTCCAAGAGCTTAAGATAAATAATTTTGTTATTGTTGAGCCAGTTCTGATTCACAGTGACTCCATAGGACAGAGTATAACTGTCCCATAGGGTTTTCTAGGCTGTAGTCTTGGAAGCAGATGGCCAGGTTTTTCTCCTGCGGAGCCACTGGGTAGGTTTAAACTGCCAACCTTTTGGTTAGTAGCCAAGTACTTAACCATTATGCCACCAAGGCTCCTTAACTTTCTAGGTCATCAATTTTTTTATAATAATAAATATGGAACCACTCAAGGGCCATAAAGTTAAATTACTGGCAGGTAAGTTGCAAGTTCAGTTACAGAGCATCTCCAAGGAGACAAATGACCCCCTAAAGGAACTGCCTGCAATGCTCCAGGGGAGCTGACGTGGAAGCCCCGAGCCTATCTCTGCATCAGGCTCAGGAGATACTCTTGGGCTACCCAGTCCACCACCTCTGGCTGTGTGACCCCTGATAAGTGGCTCCTGACTGGGCCAGTCTTCTGTCAACAGGGAACAATAATGGCACTGACCTCACAGGGTTGCCCTAAAGAGCCAGTGAATGACCCATTCCATGTACGGTGTCAGAATAGTGCCTAGCACAGTGAATGCTCCACCCTGGAAGGGCCGTTGAGCAGAGGGTTAGGACTCTGGGCCCTCCAGTTAGACAGCCTGTGTTTGAATCCCAGCTCAACCTCTTCCTATGCCACGCTGGGCAAGCAGACTCAACATCCCTGGCCTCAGTTTTATCATCTGTCAAATGGGAGTGGCAATAGGACCACGGTGAGTCAATGAGTTAACATAGTTTAGAAGAGCATGTGGCACAGATCAAGTATTTAAGAAATGCTATCTGCTGCTATTTTCTTTCTTTTACCATCCTGAATCCTACCATTATGGTGATTTTGTCCCAAAACAACTCTCAACAGTTTGGATTCCAAGTTGCAAAAACTCTGGTGTTAGAATCTACTTCTAACAATAGTACTAGCAAACACTTTCTCTTCTGAACCCTCACACTGACTCTATACAACCATCCTACGAGGTACTGATACTACCCTCCTTCTACAATGAAAAACAGAGTCACACACAGTAAATGGAAGCACTGGACGTGGGCTGCCTGGGTTCCAATCCTAGCTCCACCACTGGCAGGAAGACGTTCTCACCCAGCAGGAAACCACACTCATAGCAAATACAGCAACAGTTAAGAGCATGGATTCTAAAGCTAGATTGCCTGGGTTTGAATTCAGCCTTTCTGCATCTCAGTTTCCACATCTATATAATGGGGATAACTACAGAACCTACATCACAGGGTTGTTCTGAGGATTGAGGGAGCGAAGAATTGGGAAGTGGCTAGAATAGTGCCTGGCATGTTAATAGGAAGCCATGCTAACCAAACAAAGATAATTTCTCCCACACGAGTTTGGATTACCTGGTAGGGTGTCAGACCATGTAAAGGAGAAACTGACTTTGGATCTAGGGGCTGCAGCTTGCCAAGATAACCTAAGACCGCCAATTCACGAAGAACTCTGTTATGTAATTCTCTGAAAAGTAAATCAAAGCGAGGTTAGCAGAGATTCAACCCCACACACCTCACACATAGTAAAAGAAGCACATCTGTCCTTGTGCAGATGACATTTACAGAGACCTGGGCTGTTTTCTTAAGGTGTTTACCCCCCAAGCGTCTGCAGTCCTTGCCTTGACCCAGTCCAACCGGAAAACAAACTTGTGAAGACTCTTCTTGAAGCTGAAGCTCCAGGCAACATGAGTCAGAGGAGCATCTGAGTATTTCACTTAAGAAAATAGTTCAGAAAATAACTGACACCTTTGTGGAAGGGCAATGTACCAAAAGTGAACGATCAACACGGTGGCACTGAGGAAGACACAGAGAGGTACACAGCAGGTAAGGACAACAAAGGTGAACGCTTTTGCATGTAAAGTATTGCGTTGTCAGTGATGGCAAGCATTGATATACAAGTAGATAAATGGGTGGACAGGCTGAATGATCAGGTGTATCTAGGTAGTGGGGAGTGTGCCCATGACCATGTATAGAGTTGACAGACGATGCTTCTACATGCATATATGTATATGCTATAAGAATGTCCGGGTGTATATTAGAGCTAACAAGAGACAAGGTTGTGGTGGCTTCCTGGCCATAGCCAGCTAACTGGAGGGAACAAGTAGTTGGACCTACAGGCTCAGGACCATGGTCACAGAGAACATCAAGCTCAACTGGCATAACATACTACATAAAGACATTGTTCTACATCCTACTTTGGTGAGTAGCAACTGGCATTTTAAAAGCTTGAGAGCGGCCATCTAGATAGAACAATGGGTATCTTCTCTTTCAGAACAAAGAATGAAGAAAACACATGGAAACAATTAGTCCAAGGGACTAGTAGATCATGTGATCCTCAACCTATATGACCATGAGACCAGAAGAACTACATAGTGCCTGGCTACCACTGTCAACCACTTGGAAGGGGACTAGTGCAGGAGATACTGGACAGAGTGGAAGAACAATGTGGAACAAAACTCAAAATCATAAAAAAGACTGTATTTGCTGGTCTGATAGAGCCCGGTAAGACCCCTGAGACTATGGCCCCTAGTTACCCTTCAAGTCTGGAAGTAAACTCACTCCTGTGGATTCTAGACAAACAATAGACAGGTATATGGGATGAACATTTACATCAGGTATATACACTCACTGTAGCAATCAATCGTGGGAGAACAGAAGGGCAGTGTTTGTGCAGGGAGACAGCTCAGGGGGTGGGAGTGCATGGGAGGAAGGGCACAGGGATGATATAACTACAGGGAGGAAGTGGGAAGAGAGCTGTTACAGTGTGGGGAATTGCAGTCAATGTCTAGAAACAAAATGTGTATGAACTACTGTATGGAAAATGAATTTGCTCTGTAAATTTTCACCCAAATCACAATAAAAATCAAAAAAGAAAACTGACAGCTTAGTAAATACAGAGCTGTGACAAAGATTTGAAATATTTTAGATGATGAATTCCTTTTAAGGCACCAAGAACAGAAATCCTTGTTATACTGAAGAAAATGTAATTCTTTAGCCAAATACTGGTTCTTTACCTATTTCTTGGAGTTTTTCTAAACGTAAACTCTGATCGAACGCACATTAGTTTATGTGCAGCAAACACAACTGGACTCTCTCTTTCTTCGTCAGCATATTCCAAATTTTCTGCCTCTGGAAGGTAGAAACCTCTATTTCTTATCTTGGGCCTGCTTTTTGTGTACAAGCCATCAGTGTCGTCCACGTAATCAGGGGTGAGGTTTGGCATGTATTTACTTCGACCAGAACTGAACTGAACGACGTGGCTGGGCGACAGTAGTCGGATGAGATCGATGAGAAGTAAGAGTCCCTTGTCTGTGAGGAAGAGATGACGACATGAGCACAATCAAGTGGACTGTGGGGCAACCACATGCTCCTACGAGAAAAGGTTATTCTTATCCCTAGATAAAGAAGGGATCATAAAAGAAGAGTGTTTTAAATATTGGGTTTCAACATCGGTATCTGAGAGCAAAAAGCCAGCAAAGACTGTCCCTCCTTTTCTGCCACACATGCTCACCTGTCACCCATCCCATCGTGTTGATGATGAGAGGAGACTCTCTCTTGTAAGAGCTGAACACATACTTTATTATCTCAATATAATGTTCATAGTTGTCTTTACAAGACGTTTTCCCATAGTATACCATTTTCTGAGGTGTCCTCTGGTGGGTGAAAGGTGGACCTAAGAAAACAATGATAAGAGCCATCAACCCACGTCCATTTGAGAGGTGGTGAGACTATATATATACATAATACACACACACACAGATAGATACCACACAACAAAGATGGTGAGGGTTTTGTTTCATCCATCATCACTGATAAATATCCTTAGAAAATCTGAACCCATCCCACCAACAGAAATAGCTATAATTCTGCTTTCTGAAATCTAAGCTTTCAACTTAATATGTAAAAGGCATGCTCACTTTTACACACCCAGTTAACCCCCACTACTATGTCTTAATATGGCCATTAATTAAAAAATCATTTACTGAACAACTACTACATCCTGGGCACTGGTTTAGATACTTAGGATATATCCATGAATAAAAAATAAACACCACCACCTCTGTAGGGTTTACACACTAATGACAGAGTGATTAAAACAACAACAATCACTTCCTGGAGGTAGATTTACTATGGTCTAGATACTTTCCACATTATTTTCCAATTTTCATAGATCCCTGTGAGGCAGGTAGCATTATTATCATTTTTATGATGAGGACAAAAAGAAATTCATTAACTTGACCAAGGTCACACAGCTAGTGAATCTAAACCAACACTGCAATTTGAACCCATGTGGTCTGGCTTGAGTCCATTCATACTCTAAACCATGACCCTAGTTTGCCACTATATAAATGTCTGTCCAGCCCAAGCCATTTTCTACTTCCTTGGGTTTGGGCCAGGGACTGTAGTGGCACAGCGAGGGCCAGTGACCAGGCCTGGGTCAGTGTGGCTGGAGCAAGGCCACTTGGGATGGAGACTCAACTGGCAGCATGGCTACCGTGATAGCAGCTGGAAATTCACCTAGAGGTGACCCTCAATGCTGGGGCCAGTAAGGCTGAGGAAGAGTGGTAGCCAGCAACTGAGGTGGTGGCCAGTGTAGTTGAGAGATACAACAAATAAAGCGGGATTGAGAGTAAGGGTAGCCAGGTTTCTCATCCTCAGAGAAGAAATTTACAAATATGGAAGGCAGGAAAGCTAATGAAAATGAGCCTGAAGTGTCAGACTGGAACTGGAATGATCACTGTATATACTCACAGTTTTAATACACAGAAAAGACAGAGACATAAAGAGCATGCATTGAAAACAGACAGGTATTTTCTAGCTTTGTCTACTGAGAGAGTTTAAAAGCAATGACACCCCAGAAGCAATGATGGCAAGCCTAGTACCAAGACCCTGATTTTAAATATCATACTCCATTAAAAGCAACCAGGCTCTTTGGAGAAGTAGATCATTCCAAGTGTGAACTCTGGTTTTATATCTATAAATAATAAGATATAAATTAAAAAAATACAGATGTATGTATGAGCGATGTGTCTGTACATGTATCCCTGTATGTGCAAATAATAAAAAGAGTTGCTGTTGACTCAGTTTGACTCATGGTGACCCCATGTGTGTCAGAACAGAACTGCTCCTAGGATTTTCGACGGCTGGTTTTTTGGAATTAGATCACCAGGTCTTCCTTCCAATGTATTTCTAAGTGGACTCCAACCTCCAATCTTTTAGTTAGCAGCTGAGCGTGGTTTATGTGTACATACATTTATCTTATTTCCTAGCTCTATTCACTGAGAGCACTTTGTCCACTGAGACACCCCTGAAGAAAGTAGCACCTAGTACACAAATCTTGATTTCTACATACCACGCTCCACTAAAAGAAACCTGGGCTCTTGGAGAAAGACCTCAGTCAAGGTTAAGGCAAGGAATATACAAGATGAGCCTAGAACATCTTTTTTGTACCAGGAAAACAGGAAATGCTCAAAAATGGTGGGGATTTGTGAAAAGGACACAGGCATTAACTCGGAGGAGCTGACCAACTCCTGGACAATGTGAGCATCAACATGAAGTAACAACTTATAGCCCAGCCCCTTTGTTGTCATGGATCACAGGGTCTCCTAGAGTTATACTTCTTTAGAGTTAGGTCAAGTGTTCTTTCCTGTTTATGATTGTAATCGTAGCACCAAAACAGAGATTCTTTTTCTTTCATATTGGCTAAGTTCTCACAACAGGATTCTTTAAAGGAACACAAGCAGTCCCTGACTTATAACATACAACTTACAACATATTTGAGTTACAAAAAACTGCACTTATGACCATCTGTTTTTGTACATCTCATTGTTAGTAACATGTACTGTATACAGTGTTGCAGCATGTAATTTGCTGATGTTATCATTCTGAGATGTTCATACACAGATATTCAAAGTTGGCTTTATAAAGATAATAGAAGATAATAATAATGAAAACTTTAAAAAAAAAGTATTTAACTTTCATCAGAAACAACTTAAAATGGAGCCGTCGAAACAGAACCCCATCATAGACTTATGTGAGGGACTATCTAGGAGCTGTATAACCCTGGCCAGCTTAAATTGTCTGCCTGTTAATCTCAGCATTCATGGGTCACAAAGTAAAATACTTTGGCAGGTTTTCAGGTGCCTCAGCAGACAGCCCTGGGGATTTGCCTCCAAACGGTCACAGCTGTGAAAATTCCATGGAGCAGTTCTACTCTGCACACTTGGGGTTGCAAGAGTCAGAATCGACTCAATGGCAACTATCAACAACATCATGGTTTTAAAATTTTTTAATGTACAAGTTAAAGTAAGTAATAAAATATGAAATAATAAAACATTTATTTGCATAAGCAACCTGACCTTTACTCTCCAAGTTTCAAATACGATTTTCTTTTAACTTGTACAGATGTCTACAGTTGTATCAACCACCAAGGTTAATCTGTTAGGCCCTCACCCAATACCAGCATGGTATAACTATGGAAAAAAAAAAAGATAGCAGTAGCTTATAAACTATTGAATAAAATAAGGATCCATGAGTTGAAGACACAAATAAATACAGATAGATGGCAGAGAAGGGAAAGCCCCTTTTTGTAGAAGAATGTCAACTTATGGCAGACAATGGTCCTATAAGTTTATGTGAATGATCAGAATTCTCAGGTGTATAGTAGAGCTGACAAGGGGCAAGGTTGTGGTCACTGCTTGGTCACAGCCGGCTACCCAGAGGGACCAAGTAGTTGAACCTGTGGGCTTGGCACCATAGTCACAGGGGACATCAAGCTCAATTGGCATAACATACTATACAAAACATTGTTTCACCTCCTACTTTGGTGAGTAGCGACTGGGATCTTAAAAGCTAGCAAGCTGCCATCTAGATGCAACCATGGGTCTCTCCTCGTCCAGAGCAAAGAAAAATGAAGAAAACCAAAATTCATGGAAACAATTAGTCCTAGCGACTGGTACACCATCCAATCTGCAGCCTATAAGACTATAAGACCAGAAGAATTAGATGGTGCCCGGCTACCACTGTCATCCACTTGGAAGGGGATCTATGTAGGAGATCCTTGATAGAGAAGAAGAACAATGTGGAACAAAACTCAAAATCATTTGGAGAAGAAACAAAAAGATGGGGACCAGGTTTGCTCGTCTGATAGAGCCTGGTGGAACCACTGAGCCTATGGCCCCTAACTGCCCTTCAGGTCTGGAATTGAGCCCACACCTGTGGCTTCCAGCCAAACAAAAGACAGGCATATGAGTTGAACATTTACCTCAAGTAGATATATTCCTTGGAGAGAATAATCATGGGAGAAAGAAGGTCTGCCTATGCACAGGGAGACAGCTCAGGGGGCAGGAGTCCATGGAGGGATGGACACAGGGAAGAGGTAACTATGGGGAGGAAGTGGGAGGGGAGCTATTGCATTGTGGTAAACTGTGGTCAATGTCATGAGACAAAGTATATGTAAACTGCTGTATGGAAAGTGAATTTGCTCTATAAATCTTCACCCAAATCACAACTAAAAAAAAAAAAAGAATGTCAACTTATAAGTGGTAGAATTAGAAAACCCCCATTTGACAATGATCATAAGTGATTCAGGCAAGAGTCATCAATGTACTAAAACTAAGAGGTGACAAACTGTGATTATACTAAAAGCCACTGTCCGCTTTGAAATGGTGACTTTTATGTTATGTAAATTTTACCTCAACTAAAAGAGAAAAAAAAACTAGTGGGTGATATTTACATTTTCTGAAAGTAGCTCCCTCATGAGATGATCATTAATTTCAAAGGGAAAACCAGTAACTTTACAGTGGAGAAACCTGGCAGACACATCACCTTATGAGCTGAAGGCAGTGAATGTCACTTGTAATGGAATAAGTGGACATTGCATGCCTTCTGATGTGATGCCCTGAGAACACAGCATCATGTTCTGTGAGATTCCTGACTAGGACACACAGGGTACATCTAATCATGAGGGAACATGAGACAAACCCAAACTGAGAAACGTGCTACACAGTAACTGGCCTGTACACTTCTAAAATATGAAGGTCACAGAAACGCAAAGAAAGGACTGAGGCACTGCCGTGCAATGGATCACTTTTATATGGCCTTTCTCACCATCATCTATGACTCCCACCAAATGATGGGGTGGGGCTATGCAAATGAGGTGCCTGTGCCCCACCTAAGAGATTAGATGGCGTACTGATAATGCAAATAAGGTGCATGACACCCTTTTGGGGATGGCACCAAGCAAATAAGGTGTACAGGATTCCAACAAGGGGGTTGTTCGTTTTGCCAACCTGCTAGGCTTAAAATAAGCCATTCTAGAGGCAGACGGGGGGGTGGGGTGTCCTCAGCCACCACCAAGAAGAAAAGCCAGGAGTGGAGCATGTCTTTTGGAGCCAGGGTCCCTGCATGAAGAACTTCCTAGATCCAGAAGACAGAAAAAAGAGATCCAACACCAGAGATGGCACGAGATGGTGAGAAGCAGCAGCAGAACCAGGGGACCAACGTGAGACAGTGTAGTGGGCTTCCTGGCCCACAGTAGAGGCAGTTATGGTAGTCTTGCCAACCCATGGAGTGAGAGAGCTGAGTGCCTTCAGGCAGGAGGTCCTGGCAGAGTGAGGTGCCTCTGGGAACTTTTAAGGAAGCTAAAAAAGCTTTGTAACATTTGCCTGACCAAGGCAGAAGCCAGCCCAAGGTACTGATACAACTGGATATCCACATGCAAGAGAATCAAGTTGGACCCCTATCTCACACCATACATGAACAGTTAACTCAAAATGGACCTAAATGTAAGAGCTAAACCTATAAAACTCTAAGAAGAAAACTATGAGTAAATCTGTGTGATGCCGAGTTAGACAACGGTTCCATAGATATAATATCAAAAACACAATAAAAGAAACAAATGATAAAATAAGCTTCATCAAAATCACACTTTTGTGTTACTAACAATATTATCAAGAAAGTGAAAAGAAGGTTCCTGAGTGGCTCAGACAGTTTGTACTTGGCTAAGAACCAAAAGGCTGGCAACTGAATACCATCCAGCAGTACCACAGAAGGAACAGATCTGCTTCTATAAAGGTTACAATTTAGAAAACCCTATGGTGCAGTTCTACTCTGTAACACACGGCATGTCCTACATCACAAATCAACAACAGAAACAAAACCAACAAGGAAATGAAAAGACAGCCCAAAGATGCGTTCACACTCACTAGTAGACCATAATAAAAATGATATTAATAATAAGGTTGTCAAGGATGTAGAAAAATTGGAGCCCTCATCCACTGCTGGTAGAAATATAAAATGATGCATGATGCAGCTACCTAGAAAAACAGTTTGGCATTTTTTCTAAAAAGATTATACATATACCATCCCCCTCCTCCCCCCCCAAAAAATAACTCACTGCCATCAAATCAATTCGACTCACAGCAACACCTCCTTGGGTTTCTGAGGCAGTATCTCTATGGAAGTAGATTGCCCAATCTTCCTTCCCAGGAGTGGCTGGTGGGTTTGAACCACCAGCCTTTTGGTTAGCAGTCACGATGCCTTAGGCACTGTGCCACCAGCGCTCATATTACTAAGCAATTCTACTCCTATGTATATAACCAAGAAAAATGAAAAAGAAAAAATGTCCAAACAAATACAAGTACACAAATCTTCACGGTATTATTTACACCAGCCAAAAAGTAGAAACAACTCAAATAGCCAACAATGGATAAACAAAAATGTGACGTATCTGTATCGAGGAATATTATTCAGTCATAAAAAGAAATGAAGTACTGAGACATGCTACAACTTGGTTGAAACATTATGCTAAGTGAAAGAAACCAGACAGTAAAGGCCATGTATTATGATTCCATTTATATGAAATGTCCAGAACAGGCAAATCCAGAGACAGAGGGTAGTTTAGTGGTTGCATATAGCTGAAGGGTTAAGGGGAAATGACTGCTACTGGACACAGGCTTTCTTTTTGGGTGATGAAAATGTTTTAAAAGTGATTGTGGTGATGATGGTTGTAAAATTCTGTAATACTTTTAAGAGGTGAATTATAATGGTATATAAACTCTATCTCAATAAACCTGTTATTACAAAAATATATGCTGTCCTTTGACCCAGCAATCCCATAGGTAGGAATATACCCTGTGGATATTCTCAGAGAAGTAAATGCAAAGGGGTCTTAAAAGCTATCAATTAGCCTGCTGCTTATCATAAAAAAAGGAGCTCTGGTGGCATAGTAGCTAAAGCATTCAGCTGTTAACCTAAAGGTTGGTAGTTCAAATCCACCAGCTGCTCTGCAGGAAAAAGATGTGGCAGTCTGCTTCTATAAAGATAACAGCCTTGAAAACCCAATGGGGGAGTTCTACTCTGTCCTATAGGATCACTATGAGTTGGAATAGACTCGGTGGCAGTGGGTTTGGTTTGGTAAGCATACAAGAGCAAACAAAACAAAAAACAAACCAGAAACCACTCAAATGCTCATCCATAGGGAGCGGGTTAAATAATGGAACACCTAAAAAATGTAGGTATATGTAACTTTTAAAGAACAGTAAGGCTACTTTGTACATGTGAATAAGGAAGAAAAAACTTCCAGAGATGATAACTGAAAGTAAGCAGAGTGAAGAGCTGTGTGAATATGCAATTCCAGTTGTATGCTGTATTTGTCGTTGGATGCCTTTGAGTTAGTTTCAACCCACAGGGACCCTAGGTGTAAGAGAATGAAACACTGTCTGGTCCTGCGCCAACCTCATGATTATTGCCATGCTTGAGCCCACTGTTGCAGCCACTGTGTCAATCCATTTCATTGAGGGTCTTCCTCTTTTTCACAGATCCCTACTTTACCAAGCATGATATCCTTCTCCAGGGACTGGTTCCTTCTGATAACACGACCAAAGTATGAGAGATGAAGGCTGGCCATTCTCCGCTCCAGGCAGCATTCTGGCTGTACTTCATCCAAGATACATTTGTTTGTTCTTCTGGCAGTACATATCAATATTCTTTGCCAGCAACATAATTCAAAGGCATCAATTCATCTTCAACCTTCCTTATTCATTGTCCAGTTTTCATAAGCATATGAGGCTATTGAAAAGACAATGGCTTAGGTCAGACTCACCTTAGTCTTCAAAGTGACAATCTTTGCTCTTCAACACTTTAAAAAGAGCTTTTGCAGCACATTTGCCCAATGCATCATGTCGGTTGATTTCTTGACTGTTGCTTTCACAAGCATTGATTGTGGACCCAAGTACAATGAAATCCTTGACAACTTCAATTTTTTTTCCATTTATCATGATGTTGCTTACTGGTCCAGTTGTGAGGATTTTTATATTAAAATGTAACCCATACTGAAGGCTGCAATCTTCGGTCTTCATCAAAGATTAAGTGCTTCCAGTCATCTTCACTTTCAGCAAGAAGGGGTGTGTCATCTGCATATTGTACGTTATTAATGAGTTTTCCTCCAATCTTGATGGCACGTTCTTCTTCTATAGTCCAGCTTTTCGGACCATTTGTTCAGCATACAGATTGAGTAAGTATGGTGAAAGGAAACAACCCTGACACAGATCTTTTCTGATTTTAAACCATGAAGTATCCCTTTGTTCTGTTTCAATAACTGCCCCATGGTCTATGTACAGGTTCCTCATGAGCACAACTAAGTTCCTGGAAGTTCCATTTTTCACAATGCTATCTATAATTCGTTATGATTCACACAGTCAAATGCCTCTGCATAGTCAATAAAACACAGGTAAACCTCTTTCTAGTATTCTTTGCTTTTAGCCAAGATCCATCTGGCATCAGGGATGACACTCCTCGTTTCACATTCTCTTCTGAATCCAGCTTGAATTTCTGGCAGTTCCCTGATATATATTGCTGCAACCGTTTTTGAATGATCCTCAGCAAGATTTTACTTATGTTGGTATTAACAGTAGTATTCGATGATTTTCACATTCTGTTGGATCACCTTTTTTGGAATGGGCACAAATATGGATCTCTTCTACTTTGTTGGCCAGGTAGCTATTTTCCAAATTTCTTGGCATAAACTAGTAAGCACATCCATTTGTTGAAACATCTCAATGGGTATTCTGTCAATTCTTGGAGCCTTGTTTTCCACCAATTCCTTCAGTGCGGCTTGGACTCTTCTCTCAATACCATTAGCTCCTGATCATAGGCTACCTCCTGAGAAGGTTGAACATCACCCAATTCTTTTTGGTACAGTGATGGTGTATATTCCTTCCATCTTTTTTTATGCTTTTTGAATTGTTCAATATTTTGCCCATAGAATCCTTCAGTATTGCAACTCAAGGATTGAATTTTCTTCAGTTCTTTAAGCTTAAGAAATGCTGAGTGTGTTCTTTGCTTTTGCTTTTCTAACTCCAGGTCTTTGCACATTTCATTAATTCTACTTTCTCCAGCTTCCCTTTGAAATCTTCTGCTCAGGCTAACTTTTTTCAGAACTAGAGCACTTCTTCCTTTTCCCTAGTCTGCCTTTGGAAGCTCTGATAAAACCTACCCACCTGCTTATATTTGAAACACCTGTGGCATAGCTTCCAGCATCATGCAAGCCACCACAGTACAACAAACTGACAGACAAGTGATGGCCCAGTTGTATACGTTTTTTAAAGGAGACATGCATATATGCATGGATTTTTCTGAGAGACTTCAAGAGGCTTTCTATAGTTACAGTGGTTCCCTTAAGAAGGACTGAGAATGAGAGGACCCATTTTCCATGTTATACCTTTTCTATAGTGTTTTATTTATTGTGGTCATGTTCAAGTACTACTGTGATTTTTAAAATTTGTTTTTTAAAGAAAGGTAACAATTTGAGCATCAATACCATTTATAATCAGAATGGACTGAAGCACAAATGTTTAAACCCATATGCTCCTAATGATATTGAAGACCAAAAGAGAAACTGGACACCAGGAGGTATGCTAAAGAACAAATGCATTATTTTGAAAACTGGCATGTAAAAGGAGACAAGTAAGCACTGTCTTGTCTTTAGGATATGAACGGAAATACTGTATAATAGTAGATGATGCTAAGTTTCTTTCCAAAGAGGCATTCCAGGCAATACAAGAAAAACACAGAATTCAAATATCAGAATCTTGTAACCTTTAGTGAATCTAGGCTTTGATCAAAACTGGCTATCAGCATCACAGCAACACGGAGACATCATGTGTTCTGATGGAAGAACATGGCACCACCTATGAAGGAATCTTCCCAAACACAAAAATCTTGACTCTGATCAAGCTCTAATCAGAGCAGTTCAACATAAATGTGTCTATATGTGGAATTTTCTAGTGCTCACTTTAAAAAAGTAAAAAGACACAGGTGAAACTTTCACGTTGCTTTTCAACTCAGTATGTAAAAAATATTTTTTCATATATTTTAATGCATTAATTATTGACATAGTTTATGTGTTTTCATCTAAGTTTCCCAAATCTTATGTTTGTGACACTCGTAGGTCATTGTAATCTGGACTAGCTACACTTCAAGTGTTTGATGTCACAGGTGGCCAGTGACTGCTGTACCAGGCAGTGCAGCTCCAGGGGCAACTACCCATTTACAGGAAACACAGAAGCAGAAGAACATGTTAACCACCACCACAGAGATGCAATCAGCAAAACCTAGACTGTGGGAAACCACAGGACCAATAATCCAGTTTCTTAAACAAATAAATACCAAGGAAATAGAAGGGATAGGTGGGAACTTATACTGTAAGGAGGCTCATGTGTGTTCTTTGCTGATTCAAACAATACGTTAACACACACACACACACACACACACACACACTGTGACAAGAATCAAAGGAAAAAATACTTGGAGGAAGAAAAGGTGGAGTACAGGCTTGGTCAGATCAAGTTGTCAACGTAAGGGAGGAATTCCAGAAGAGCAGAGAAATCATCCCTTTACCGTGTGCGATGTTCAATACAGCTATCCAATTCTTAGAAACAAGGACTGTGAACTTCCAGGGGACAGCA
>NW_006921681.1:1522002-1523166 GCF_000298275.1 Orycteropus afer afer
CAGAACTAGATGGTACCTGGATACCACTGTGAACCATTCAGAGGGGGATCTATGTAGGAGATCCTGGATAGAGCAGAAGAACAATGTGGAACAAAACTCAAAATCATTTGGGGGAAACAAAAACAAAGGGGGGCCAGGTTTGCTGGTCTGATAGAGCCTGGTAGAACCACTGAGGCTATGGCCCCAGCTGCCCTTCAGGTCTGGAATTGAACCCACACCTGTGGCTTCCAGCCAAACAAAAGACAGTCATATGTGTTGAACATTTACCTGTCAACCAGCCTAGTAGGTCCAAATAATTTATATAGATATTTACGCTAAAGGAGAGGAAGTATGCTTCTCCATTCCCTAAGTGTGGGCTGAGCACTGTGACTCCCTTCCAAAGAGCACAATATGTAAAGGAGGAAGGAGTAACTTTACAGTGAATAAACTTGAGAAACATTACTTCAAGGTCAACATCAACAGTCATAAAGTATGTTGACAATGTGTAACCTAGACACTGTGTGATGAAAATAACATTTATCTCTTTCATTTTCTTCCCCCAAACCCATAAACCCATTCCAGTCATGAGAAAAACAGCAGATAAGCTCTAATAGAGGAACATCCTACAAATACCTGACCCACAAAACCAAATACAAATAATAAAACCAGAAAGGTCATCAAAAACAAGGAAAGTTTGAGAAACTGTAACAACCAAGTGGAGCCTAAGGAGACATGAGCAATGTAGTAACCTAGTTGGGGTCCTGGAAAGAAGAAGATGATTACGTAAAAAAGGAAACTGGAATCAACTATGGACTTTAGTTAATAGTAATGTATTGATATCAGTTCATTAATTATGACAAACATACTGTATCAATGTAAAATTTTAACAACAGGGGTAACTTGGTGTGAGGTATACAGGAACTCTTTGTACTACCTTCTCAAAATTTCTGTAAATCTTTAACTTCTAAAACAACGAAGTCTATTACAAAAAAAAAAAAAAAAGTTTAAGGAAAAAGAAGATAAAAAGTCCAGCCTACAAATATTGTATTAGTCCATCATTGTAAAAAGTCAAAGAAAGGTTTATCTATGCAAGGAAATTTTCTTTGTTGGTTACCAGGGGTGAGAGGGGAGGGGAGGGAACACTGTTAGATAGGTAGAGAAAAGTACTGATTTGGGTGAAGAGAA
>NW_006921681.1:1536496-1557857 GCF_000298275.1 Orycteropus afer afer
AAGAGGCAAGGTTGAGGTCACTGCTTGGTCACAGCCAGCTACCCAGAGGGACTTTGTAGTTGAACCTGTGGGCTTGGGACCATAGTCGCAGGGCACATCAAGCTCAACTGGCATAACATACTATACAAAACATTGTTCCACCTCCTACTTTGGCGAGTAGCAACTGGGATCTGAAAAGCCTGCAAGCTGCCATCTAGATGTAACAATGGGTCTCTCCTCGTCCAGAGCAAAGAAGAATGAAGAAAACCAAAACTCCAGGGACACAATCAGTCCTAGCGACTGGACCATCCAATCTGCAGCCTATAAGACTATGAGACCAGTAGAACTAGATGATGTCCAGCTACCAATGTCAACCACTTGGAAGGGGATCCTGTAGGGGAATCTATGTAGGAGATCCTGGATAGAGAGGGAGAACAATGTGGAACAAAACTCAAAATCATTTGGTGAAAAAAAAAAAGGGGGACCAGGTTTTGCTGGCCTGATAGAGCCTGGGGGAACCACTGAGACTATGGTCCCTAGCTGCCCTTCAGGTCTGGAATTGAACTCACACCTGTGATTTCCAGCCACAATCAAAAGACAGGCATATGAGTTGAACATTTACCTGAGGTAGATACTCTCCTTGGAGATAACAATCATGGGAGAAAGAAGGGCTGTTTATGCACAGGGAGACAGCTCAGGGGGCAGGAGGGCATGGAGGGATGGACACAGGGAAGAGGTCATTATCGGGAGGAAGTGGGAGGGGAGCTGTTGCACTGTGGTAAATTGTGGTCAATGTCATGAGACAAAGTGTATGTGAACTGCTTGCTGTATGGAAAGTGAATTTGCTCTGTAAATTTTCACCCAAATCATTCATTCATTCATTAATAAATGAATGAATGAATAAATAAAAGAATGGGTAGAAGGGTGAACAGGCTGAACTATGAGGTATGTCTATGCAGCGGGAGTGTACCCAAGACCACGTATAGGGTTGGCAGACAACAGTTCTACAGTTGTATTTGTATGTTCTGTAAGAATTCCCAGGTGTTAGGTAGAGCTGACAAGGGGACAAGATTGTAGTCACTTCTTGGCCACAGCCAGCTACCCAGAGGGAGCAAGTGGTTCAATCTGTGGGCTCAGGACCACAGTCTCAAGGGACACTCAAGCTCAACTGGCATAACATACTACATGAAACATTGTTCCACATCTTATTCTGGCAAGTAGCAACTGGGATCTTAAAAGCTTGCAAGCAGCCATCTAGATGCAACGATGGGTCTCTTCCCATTCACAGCAAAGAAGAATGAAGAAAACCAAAGATTCATGGAAATAATTAGTCCTAGTGACTAGTACACCATGCAATCTGCAGCCTATATGACTATAAGACCAGAAGAACTAGATGGTTCCCGGCTACCACTGTCATTCAGAGGGGGATCTATGCAGAAGATACTAGATAGAGAGGGAAAACAATGTGGAACAAAACTCAGTATTAGTTTGGGGAAAAAAAAAAAGGGACCAGGTTTGCTGGTCTGATAGAGCCTGGTAGAATCACTGAAACTAATGGCTCCTAGCTGCTCTTCAGGTCTGGAATTGAACCAACACCTGTGGCTTCCAGCCAAACAAAAGACAGGCATATGAGGTGAACATTTACCTGACGTAGATACATTCCTTGGAGAGAACAATCATGGAAGAAAGAAGGGCTGTTTATAGATGGGGAAACAGCTCAGGGGGCAGGAGTGCATGGAGGAATGGACACAGGGAAGAAGTAACTATCAAGAGGAAGTGGGAGGGGAGCTATTGCACTGGGGTAAATTGTAGTCAGTGTCATGAGACAAAGTGTATGTGAACTGCTGTATGGAAGGTGAATTTGCGCTGTAAACTTTCACCCAGATCACAATTAAAAAAAAAAAAAGAAGGAATGTTCTTCACCAATGATCAGGAACAAAGCAAAGATGCCCACTCCAGGAGGAGGGTCTAGTCAGTGCAACGATGGCAAGAAAAAGAAGGAAAAAGGATCCAGATTAGAGAGGAAGCAGCACAGCCATCTGTACTCACAAATGACAGGGTCCTCTGCAGAAAATCTAATGGGAGATGACAAAAAAGCTACCAGAATTAGTAGGCCAGTTTATCAGTTACATGACATAAGACCAATATACAAAAATAAATTGTCTACATACTAGTGATGACATTGCAAACTGAAATTGAAAGAAATATGATAAAAATATGAAATACTAAGGGATCTGACAGAACATACACAAAATCTGTGCACTGAAAACTACAAAACACTGCTCAGAACAAAAAGGTCTAAAGAAATGGTGAGGTATACTACATTCATGGATCGTAAGACTCGAGTCTCCCAAAATTGATCTATAGATTCAATGAAATCCCAGCAGGCTTTTTTTTTTTATTTATTTCACATGGAAATACAAAGGATCTAAGACAGCCACAACAATTTTATAAATGAAAAAGTTGGAGCACTATCTCTATCTGATGTCAAAATTTATTATAAAGCTACAGTAATAAAGAGGGTAGGATTGGCATCAAGACAGATTAAAAAAAAAAATCAGTGGAATAGAATGGAGTCCAGAAATAGACCTGCACATTAAGAAACCATCTATTATGAGGCCAAAGGGTCAACAATTACTCTAAGGCACAGATGAGAAGATAGGGGAGCAGGGAAACCTGAGTAGTGGAAACAGACCAACCAGAATTCAATTAAAGAGAATGATGACACGTTGTGAAAAATTTAACTGTCACTAAGCAATTTCTGTAGAAACTGTCAAATAGGAACCTAATTTGCTGTGAGGAACTCTGGTAGCATAGTGCCTAAGCACTCGACTGCTAACCAGAAGGCTGGCGGTTCAAACCCACCAGCCACTCCTCGGAAGGAAGGTTGGGCAATCCTACTTCCATAGTGATACTGCCTCGGAAACCCAAGGAGGGGTCGCTATGAGTCGGGGCCGACTCGACAGCAAATAACAACAACAAATTTGCTGTGTAAATTTTCACTGAAAATGCAATAAAATGAAATAAAATAAAATTTTATCAATGTTAATCAAGGGAGAAAGAAGGGCTGTTTATGCACAGGGAGACAGCTCAGGGGGCATGGAGAGATGGACACAGGGAAGAGGTAACTATTGGGAAGAAGTGGGAGGGGAGCTGCTACATTGGGATAAATTGTAGTCAATGTCATGAGACAAAGTGTATATGAAATGCTGTATGGAAAGTAAATTTGCTCTATACATTTTCACCCAAATCACAATTAAGAAAAAAAAATAAAAAGATTTAGGCCCACACATGTATGGACAACAGATTTCCCACAAATTTGGAAAGACGACTCAGTGAGGTATATGATGTTGGAACAATTGGGTATTTATATGCAAAATACAGGCCAGTTCACTTCAAAAGTATCAAGGTCATGCAAGATAAAGGAAAGTTGAGGAATCCATGCTGAGTGGCAGTAACTAAGGAGACACAACAAAATGCAATGTGGGATTCTAGGCCGAATTCTGCACAAGAATAAGGACATTAATGGGCTAACTGATGGAATGTGAACAAAATCTGCAGATTAATTAATACTGTTGGTTGGCAGCCAAGTGCTTGAACCACCACACTACCAGGGCTCCTTAATATTTTATCAATGTTAATCATAATTTAATAATTATACTAGGGTTATGTGAAATGATAATACTAGGAGACGCTATGTTTCTAATTTACATAAAACAAAATCCATAGCAGCACCATTTATAAAAATGGAACCCCAAGAAAGACCCACTGTTTATTTTCAAGGGTAGAGATGAGGTTACGGGGCGATCACTGGTAGAACACATAGTCACTTTTTACGTTTTATGCTTTTATAGTTTTTCATAAGAATCGTAACTTTTGAATTTATAAAACTAATGTTATAAGCTAATTAAAAAACACATACTACATACCCAGAATTGGTTCTGTAATATTAAATAGAGAAATACAACCAGGAGGAGTAAACTCTGTCTGTCCCAGATCACATTCCAAATAGTCAATACAGGGAATACTGAAAAGTAAAAAAAAAAAGAAAAAAAAAACATCATAAAACTAGCTATACTCCGTAAAAAAGTCAGATCTTAAAGCTGTTAGGTTATACACAGGCACAATTCAGTGTATGCTGGGCCTCGCAAGTAAAATGTACCAAAGATGACCATCCCTTTTCCTCTTTGCAGATTACTAATCACAAATATAAAGAGGAATGGGAGGAAGGCACAATAAAATGCATGCATTCATAATCTGGATACATTTTGATCTTTCCTAAAATTACACCTTTAAAGTCCAACAAGATTGATCCCTACTCTGAATCTATGGATTCAGAAATAGCACCTGGTCAAAGAGAGAGGCTAGAATGCCTGTCTTCTCTTACAAGATCACCTGCAAACAAGGTAAGGTCAGTACACCCTAAGCGAGTCATCACCTCATTCTCAAATACACTAAAAAAACATCACTGGGCCAAGCAGCTCTATACAGCAGTGTATATCACCTCTATTTAGAAGTCGGCCTGCATTCCCTCAAGCGTTTTAAATAAAAAATCCTACTTCATGCCAAATACCTAGCTATATGTGACAATAAGAATAAAAGCACTCTTACCTATTTAACAACTGGTTAATGAGGTATCTGTTAAATGTTGACTTTCCAATGTCCTGGCCTCCACAAACCAGAATGACAGGGCAGCCATCTACTTCCTCTGGGGGTGAGACAAACATTGACACCTAGAATTAGTCATCTCCTTTGCAAGGCTAGTAACGAGCAGTATTCCTTGAGGGCTTTGGTGGAATGAAACTGTCAAACTTATCAGTGCTCAGTACTCACCACAAGAAATGCTGACCAACTCATCCACCGCCGAAATGACACTCTCACTTAACTGAAGGCTATTTTTTCTCTTGCTTCTCCTGATGCCAACAGACTTCAAGGTTAAATAGTCAGAGGTTGAGCGGGAAGTTGGAGTCTGAAATTGACAATTTAAGTTTTAAGGGAAAAAATGCAGTTTTCTCCAGTTCTAAATTAATATGACTCATACAGTTGTGAGCTATACAAATCTGATACTCCCTTTTACCTCACTCCCAAATCCAATCTATCAGCAAGTCCTATCAACTCTACTCCTGAATTCATCCATGTTGCTCTATTTTATAGCTTATCCTCACTTCCTCACCTGAGGATCTTGTAAAAATGTAGATTCTGATTCAGTATATTTGGGGGGGAGGGCAAATTTTCAGCAGAGGGTTAAACTGGTTTTCTCTGGATGAGGAGAGACCAATAGTTACACCTTACCTCCAATCTGCTCCCTAATCCTACAGGTTCTTCTAGGAACATATCAAGAATTCGAGTGCTCCTGCCCGCCTTCTTGGGTAAGGCCACCAACATATCTTGTCTTGATTTTAGAAATAGTTTCTTATGCAGTCTCCACATTCTGCTCTTGCTCTACATCTCAGTATACTCTCAACACAGCAACCAGAGTGATTCTGTTTAAACCTAAGCCAGATCCTGTCATGCCTCTGCCCCTGAAACCTCCCAGTGGCTTTCCACATACTCAGAGTAAAAGCCAGAGTCCTTGTGTGATCTGAACCTCTCTTCCCGCCTCCAACGCACTCGCCTCCCATGGCACCTGTCGTTCCTGCTGCCTGAGCTCCTGCTCCTCTCCTCCCCCTCAGTGAAGTCTTCTCTGACCACGCTATTTAAGAAGGCAACCCCAGGACACCAAGTTCAACTGGTATAACATAGTACACAAAAACAGTGTTCTACATCCCACTTTGGTGAGTAGAGACTGGGGTCTTAAAAGTTTGTGAACGACCATCTAAGATGCAACTATTGGTGTCTCCTCATCCAGAACAAAGAAAAGTGAAGAAAATCAAAGACTCATGGAAACAATTAGTCCAAGGGACTAATGGACCATGGGACCCTCAGCCTACATGACCCAGAGACCAGAAGAACTAGATGGTGCCCAGCTACTGCTGCCAACCACTCAGAAAGGGATCAAATTTGGAGATCCTGGATAGAGAAGGAGAAAAAAATGTGGGACAAAACTCAAAATCATAAAAAAAGACCAGTCGTACTGGTCTGATAAGAGACTGGTGAAACCCCTGAGACTATGGCCCCTAGTCACCCTTCAGACCTGGAATTGAACTCAGTCCTGTGGCTTCCAGCCAAATAATGGACAGGCCTATAAGTGAACATTTACACAACGAAGAAACACTCTTTAAAACAATCAATCGTAGATCGTAGATCAGAAGGGTAGCATTTATGCAGGGAGAAAGCTCAGAGGGCAGGAATGGATAAGAAAGAAAGACAAGGGAAAAGGTAACCACAGGAAAGAAGTGGGAAGAGAACTGTTACATTGTGGGGATTGCTATCAATGTTACAAAACAAAATGTGTAGGAACTGTTGAATGGAAAATGAACTTGTTCCATAAACTTGTACCCAAACCATAATTAAAAAAAAAAAAAAAATTAACCCCTGCACTCCCTGCTGCTTTTCTTCAGAGCACTTAGATATCTAACACTGCTCCACCTCATGGTGACCTTACAGGTAACAGGGAAACATTGCTGGGTCCCGAGCCATCCTCATTTGCTAGGTATCTAACATACAACATGTTTACTTATCTTTTTGTTTATTCTGTGTCCCCCCCTAAGAGAGAAATGTTTGTTTTATTCACTGAGGTATCCCTAGCACCTGGCAAATGATGGGTACTCTATCTACTGAATGAAGGAATTATAAATGCTGCATGTTGGTTTTTAACTTTTAGATTCAAGCTATTGACTCATGGAAGATTATCATAGTAATAGAACTTCACTTTGGGAAATTAAGAACATAGCCAGAAAAAATTTGGACAAGCCAAGAGAGATGGAAGAAAGTCTAAGTACATTCAAATTATCCAGTCATATTTTGGAGGTAATTTGTACTACCACAAATTAATACTTTGGTCATGTTATCAAAAGGGACCAGTCCCTGGAGAAGGATCTCTATCATGCAAGGTAAAGTAGAGGGTCAGTGAGAAACGGGAAGACCCTCAACAAGAAGGACTGAGAAAATGGCTACAATGGGCTCAATCCAGCACAGCAGCAGCTGTGAGGATGGCATGGGACCAGGTGTTACTTCGTTCTATTACACAGGGTCACTATGAGTTGGAGCTGACTCGACAGCACCTAACAACCACCACCAACTTAACAAATCAAGAAATAAAAATTAGAAGTTAAATTAAGTATCCTATCTGAATTCATAAAGATAACCACTGAAAAACCAAAAGACAAACTATAATACAAAATGGCAGCATTCACTAGGGAACAAAACTAAGGAAAGGGAGGTGAGATATCTTTCACTATACACCTTTCTATATTGAATTTTATTATATATGTATATTATCACATTTTTATACAAATAATATGCACGTTATACACGTGTGTGATGTCCCCAAACAACACAACTCCCTTGCTTGTTATTCTTCTACTTGTGCTATACATTATATGCAATGTTATTTATGTGCACGTTTTATGTAAAAAAAAAAATTACAGTACTTTCTAACTGCATACATGTATTATATTCTGCATGACCTACAGACAAATATGGTGAGACAGCATCCTACAAACGCCATTTGATGAATGTTTTGGTGGAAGTAATTGACAAAACTGTGAATGAAAACTGGTTCTACCTCTTGTAAGAAGACATAAGATAAACCTGGATGGCTGATTATGAACTCTGTTGTTGATGTTTTCAGATGTTCTAGCACCACAATGGAACACAGAGGAGAAAAATACTTCATCAACCGACATCTGTCACCTGTGAACACAAAAATGAACCACCTTATAAACAAGAACTCAGCTAAATTCCACACCTCTTAGTACTGCAACCTCCAAAGTTTTAAGTTATAAACTTTTTTACAGCAAGAATTATGCTTGAGAGCCTCTTTTAAGAGGTCATATTACGTAACAAAGACACACCTGAGTGGAGAAGTCCACCTGGGTTTGCAACACACTGTGTGGCCTTGGGCAATTTTTCTCATTAGTTAAAAAGGTGGGGGAAAACAGCACTTTAAGGACCATTGTGGGGGTTTAAATAGATAATATAAAGTGCTTAACATAATGCCTAGACCATAGACAGCATCTAAAAATTATTAGCTTTATGATAGCAAGCCTTCAGAAGTCACTCATTCTTTTGATTACCCCGGAAAAGATGAACTCTGAGCAAAGTTCGGGCTTCCCTCTTCATCTCCTTTTTGCTTTTCTCAGGCATCGGGTAATGAACTGCCCTGATACTCAGGAGAGAGTTGGTATAAGCAGAGTAGACCTCGTAAGCAGGCTGGCCTTGGCTGATGGTAAAACCAAACACTTGTACTCGGCCGTAGAGGCAAGTCACTCGACAGATCCCGCCAAAAACAAAAGACTAGCAGAGAAAGAAAAAGAGAAAGGGAAAAATAACATTATTAATCCTGTGTCAACAAGTGAAAAATCCCAAAATCTTAAGTCCCTAGTCATAAACTAAAAGGTGACTAATTTCTAAGTAGGTGATCATATCATACTAGGTAACCAGCAGGGACTTAATATTTTTGACCTAAGATCCTAAACCAAAAACAAACCGAACTCACTGCCATGGAGTGAGATCCGATTCATAGTGACCACTCCTTGGGTTTCCCAGGTGGTATCACTAGGCAAGTAAATTGCCCAACCTTTCTTCCCAGGAGTGGCTGATGGGTTTGAACTGCCAGCCTTCTGGTTAGCAGCCAAATGCCTTAGGCACTACACCACCAGAGCTCCTAGTGAACCCTAATTACATGAAGAGCAAAGGGTTCCCATGAACTCAGCTCTTCTGTTCTCACGGCTTAGACAGGCTCTTATTACCTGCCCTCACAAAGGCCAAGGGAATACCAAATCTCTCCCCTTTAACAATGGAGGGGACTGCTAGACTATCATCCTGGTGAAGAATTTGGCTGCATGGGTCTGAATCTCGGCGCTGCCCCTCAGTGTGTAACTTTCAGGCAAGTTACATGTCCTGTATTTGTTTCTTTGTAAATGAGAATACTCATAGTGATTATTACTCTATAAAAAGTTGGTAGTATTACATGCCAGAAAAGAGCCTAGTATTTCTACCCAGTAGATGCGACCTATTATTATTACTACTATTATACTGTGGGAGCTCTGGTAGAGTAGCGCCTAAGGTACTTGACTGCTAACCATAAGGCTGGTGGTTCAAGCCCACCAGCCACTCCTCGGAAAGAAGGTTGGGCAATCTACTTCCCTAGTGATACCGCCTCGGAAACCCAAAGAGGGGTCGCTATGAGTCGGGTCCCACTCGACGGCATATAACAACAACACTATACAGTAGTCTTCAGCCCTTAAAGGTTTAGATTCCCCTTAGCAGGAGGCCTTGGTACCCTGCTGTTCAGTACCACCACCAGAGAAAACAGACTCAACTTGCAGCTGGAGACCAGGTAAAGGGGCGACTACAATTCCCCGCGAACTGCGTCTCCATCCGTCTCTGCCCACCAGGGGCTCCCACAGCGCGACCCACCTGCTCTAGCGGCAGCAGTAACACCGCGCGGCCAGGGCCTGCCGGCAGCGGCGGCGGTACGTGAGGAAACGCGGGGACCGCCGGGGCGGGGACTGGGGTCGCGGCTGGGACGGGACGGGAGGCCGCAACCTTCAGACGCCGAATCGCTGCCTCCACCGCCGCGGCAGACACCAGGCAGCCACCCTCCTTCCAGTCCACTCCTGCTGCCTGGGCCTGCAGCAGCCGCCGTCGAAGCCGCCGCCGGCCGCACCAGCGCAGGGGCCCAGGGCGACATCGGAGCCGGCGGCTGAGGATGAGCTGGTGCCAGGCCTTACGGGCCCGCGACCGCACGAAGCGACAGGGAGCCCGCTTGGCCAGCAGCAGGGAGTCCGCCATGCTGGGCTGCCGGCGCCTGCCACGCGATTTCTCGAGAGATCCCATCGCTCCGCCCCGAAGCCCGTGGAGTCGCAGGAAGGAGCGGCCTCGGAGCCGCTGGAGCCCTCTGCCGGCGGCACCCTGACGACCCCGGAAGCGAACCTGGGGCTTCACCTGCCCCTCGGAGGCTCCGGGCAGCCCAGGGCGGCCTCTAGGGGGCAGTCGCCTCTGAGACAACCGGCTGGGCCGTCCCCCGCGGGTTCATTTACATTATGCAAAAGCCCACTCTGGCTTGCTTGAGAGGGAAAGCCGGGCTTCAGCTGGGTGGGCCACTTCTCCGGAAACTCACGTGGGAGCGATTTCTGCAGCCCAGCGCGTACTGAGAATGCCCCAGGACTGTCATGTTAAACAAAACCGGACTATTTGCATACTTGCTGTTTGCATGCATTTGTCTTTGGACTGAAGAGAGCAAAGAGTTTCTAGGTAACCAGATAAAACCAATATGATACACTCAAAATTTCAGTGTCTGAAAACTGGGGAATGAGGGGGGCTGTCAACTCCTGGTCATATCTCATTCAGTAACCTGAGGCAGGCCCAGGTAAAAGGGTTCTGGAGCCCGAAGCTCTCTGACAGCTGCCCTTCACCCCCTGTTGCCTGAATGGACCAACAACAAAAAAAAACTACTGGGCTGGCAGAACAACAACAACAACAAAAACTCAAAACCACAACTGCCAGGAGAGGAAGGCCAGTAGTGCGGCCTGGTTTGCATTGAGCCTTTGTTCTGCTTGGTTCCTGAGGGGGATCACAGGCCCGGAAAGCCAAGGCAAACACCCACTCTCTACACCAGGTCTGCGTCCCACCCATTTCATGGGTATGAGGTTGCTAGGCATCCAGACAGCTGCCCAGTATTCTATTTAAACAGCCCAGTCTCACAGTGACTATTTAGCCATGCCAGGTGCGGGCTTTCGGCAGCATGCTCCCCTGGGTCACTCACCTGCTTGGCCTGCAGCTGTCCCTGGCCTGCTGCTGCTGGGCTTTAGGCTGTCACGAAATGGAGTCCTCCCCTGATTTCAGCCTCCCTGGGGATTACATCATGGCGGGCTTGTTCGCTCTCCACACTGATTGTCCAGGGGTGAGACACAAACCTGAGGTGACTGTATGTGACAGGTGAGTGAGGGGTTAGTAGAACCATCACCTAGTGGGGCTTATGAGGACCCTTGGCCTGCCCTCCTCAGCCAGGAGCTTTGCCTGGATCAATCCCTCACTTTAATGGCGCCAATACTTTCATCCATCCATCCATAGCCACCACCTTTGAGCCACCTTCAGGCATGGGCTAGACCTTCCCGGGCAGATCTGTATAGTTCCCACTATGAGACATGTTACTTTGTCCTTGTTATAATTCCATTCAAGTTATTTTCTGGCTTTGTAACATCACTAGATGGCAAGGATCAAGCAAAGGCCTTTTACTTCTCCTGTCTCCTCCTTATTCCTACCTGTGTTCCAAACTCTTTAGTCTCCCCTACAACAAGTAGGGTTCTTCACAGGGAGGAAAGGGGAGACACACAACAGTAGATGCTTCAGGGGGTCAGCAAAAACAATTTGGGTGGGTGCCTTCACAAAACTGACAGGCTAGGTAGAACAAAATAACAGCTTTTCTTTTAAAGAAGATAGTTGCTTGTGGCCTGTGCAAGTCACAGATTCATAAGGCTGGAGAATCGAAGCTCTGGCTACTGGTTGCCCTCAATGGGAAGCACAACTAATAGTTGGCCCAGGACAGAAGGTCTGGACAGCCCAGCTGTGAGAAGAGAAGACTCACCTAGGAAGAGAGGTTGGCTGGTGGTTCGAAGGGGAGAGGGAGAGAGAGACTTGAAAACTGGCTTCAGGTGTCATGTTGCCAGGGCCTCTGAGCTTCCTCTAGATGTCTCAAAGAATAGAAGTGACAGAAACAATGGAAGAACTTTCTAATGAGTAGACCAAAACAAAAACCAAACTCACTGCCATTGAGTTGGTTCTGACTCATAGCAATCCCCTTTAGGTTTCCGAGGCCGTAAATCCTTATGAAAGTAGATTGCACAGTTCCGCTTCTGTGGAGTGGCTGGTGGGTTTGAACCATCAGCCTTCTGGTTAACAGTCAAAAGCCTTAGGCACTGCGCCATCAGAGCTCCTTTCTAATGAGTAGAGAGGCTGGAAAACAGGATGAATTAGTATGGTCCTTGAACAGGGCTGAATTACGTCTCTAGCGTATGCCTGTTGGATTCCAGACAGCAGTTCCCTACGTAGACCATGAGCATCATTCATGAGTATCTGGTGAGAAGCACTATGTACCCAGGGTTGAGCAGTTTCTCTGCTGCAGGATTTCCAAGGTTTTCAGTGCTGATATGCTTATTCCAAAGAAGGCCATGGGTTCTCTCACCTTTCCAGCACCTCCAGGAACTGTGTACCAGGGTCCAGGTTGAGGCCATGGCTATAGGGGACTGGATAGATGACTTGGAGGTTCCTCTCTACCCCTATCTGTCTAGTTGCCGTCAAATCAGCTCCAACTCGCAGCCACCCCATGTGGGCAGAGTAGAAGCACTCTATAATGTTGTCATGACTAGGACCTTTCAGAAGCCTTTCTTCTGAGTGCCTCTGCATGGATTCAACTGCCAAACTTTCAGTTAGTAGTCAAGTGCTTAACTGTTTGTGCCACCCAGGGGCTCTTCATCTCTACCCCAAAAGCCTGAGAGTCTAAAAGGGCAGAGAGTCTCTGTGGAGTCCCTGGGTGGCTTAATATGCTCAGCTACTAACTGAAAGGTCGGAGGTTCAAGTCAATCCAAACACGCCTAGGAAGGAACATTTGGTGATCTCCTTATAAAAAATCAGCCATCGAAAACCCTACGGGGCACAGTTTTCCTCTGACACACATGGGGTCACCATGAGTCAGAGTCAACTCTATGACAGTTGGTCAGTAGATTTAACCATGTAAGAAACTGGCAAGTGGTGGCAACATTTTGTAGTTCCTGGGTAGTACAATTTTTAAAAAAATTGTTTAGCTGCTAACCAAAAAACTGGAGGTTGGAGTTCACCTGGAGATGGCTTGAAAGAAAGGCAATATAGTGCTGAAAAATCAGTCATTAAAAACCATCTGGAGACTGAACTCACCCCATGGCTCAACTTTCAGCCAAATGATAGGCCTATGAGGTGAACAAGGAGCTCTGGTGGCACAGCGCCTAAGGCATTTGACTGCTAATGAGAAGATTGGTGGTTCAAACCCACCAGCTACTCTGCAGATGAAAAATGGGCCAATCTATTTCCATAAAGATTTACCACCTTAGAAACCCAATGGAAGTCACTTTGAGTCAGAATCGACTTGATGGCAGTGAGTTTGGTTTGAATAAGGTGAACAATATACCAGGTGAACAATAACTTACACTCCTTAGAACGGTCAAAAGGGCAGCATTTGCCCAGGGATGAAGCTCAGAAGGCAGGAAGAGATAGAAAAGAAGGATGAATGGAAATGGCCAACATAGAGAGGAAATGGGAAGAGTGCTATTATATTGTGGGGATTACACTCAATGTCACAAAATGTGTATGAATTGTTGAATGGAAAATCAATTTGCCAGGTAATCTTTCACTCAAATCATAATAAAAAGTTAAAAGTAAACTCCTCGGAACACAGTCAGTAATCAAGCCTACTCTGACACATACAGTCTCCATGAGTCAGAGAAGAGTTGACGGCAACTGGTTTATGCAGAGGGTGTCAGCAGGGCCTGTCCTTCTCAGCTCTCTGGCTTTGCTTTCCTACAGACCCAGCAACTTCAATGGCCACGGCTACCACCACTTCCAGGCCATGCGGCTTGCCATTGAGCGGATCAACAACTCCACGTCCCTGCTGCCCAATGTCACTCTGGGCTATGAGCTTTACGATGTGTGCTCGGATTCCGCCAACATGTATGCTGTGCTGAGTGTTCTCACCCTGAGGGGGACACAACACATACAGATCCAAAGAAACCTGTCTCACTATTCTCCTAAGACAGTGGCGGTGATTGGGCCTGACACCACCAACCATGCTGCCACCGCTGCAGCCCTCCTGAGCCCCTTCCTGGTGCCCCTGGTAAGCAGGGGCCTCACAGTTTGCCCATCTCACCTTCTGGGAATCCAGGGTGGGCAGGGTGGGTGGGCAGGAGATGCTAGGCCACCAGAGGTCAGTCCAGCCACATGGCTCACTGCCCAGTGGGATCACTACCCCAATGCTTCTTCCTTTCCAAGTGCTGCTTCCAGACTTCCCTGCCTCAACCATCATGGAGAAACCCATTCTCCTTCAGAACTACTGCATTCAGCCAAACACCCTCTGCCCTTCACTCTCCTCCCAGCTGTCTCATCACCTTCCTTAAGAACTGAGCATCTTTAGCTTCCCATCTCAGAAGCACATGCACCCTTGCTGCCCTCCTGCCTTCTTCTCATCTGGCGGATAGTGGCAACTCTCACCTGTGCTCAATCCCATCCTTTCCCCCTTGCCTCAGCCCATCAACTGTCCCCCTCTCATCTGCCTTTTCAGTCTCTCCCTAAGGCTCCTCCTCAGCCTGTGAGCTTGCCTGAGCCCCTCTTTGTCCCCTAACACTTCCAGATACTTCTAATCTCAGCACTGTCCACACACTCTCTCTCTCTCTGCTCCTTTCCACTGAAACTTCTCCACAGAGTTCTCTATTTTTGCTGGCTTCTTCATTTTCCATCTGCTACTTGACCCTGAGTTCTACCCTGGACACTCTTGTCCTTGCTGTACTCTCTAAATCCCCAAATCCAATGAGTGCTTTTCAGTCCTTCTCTATCTTGCATGACTTCTTTGTGACATTTTGGCCAGTCCTTCCCTGAAGCTCACTCTTCAGCATTTATAACCCTTCCTCTCCCCCATACACTCTTTCTCAGTGCTGCTCCCCTTGCGAACCAGGACAGGGACTGTGTCTCAGTTTTCCTTGTGTTCCAGCACCGAGCAGAGAACCCAGCACTGGAGCTCTCACTGAGGTTCATCCCCATGACCTTGTTGCACTGAACTCCCTGCAGATCAGCTACGAGGCCAGCAGTGTGATGCTCAGTGCTAAGCGGCAGTACCCATCTTTCCTGCGCACCATTCCTAGCGACAAGCACCAGGTGGAGACCATGGTGCTGCTGCTCCAGAGGTTTGGCTGGGTCTGGATCTCACTGGTGGGCAGTGATGGTGACTACGGGCAGCTAGGGGTGCAGGCACTGGAGAAGCAGGCTACCCAGCAGGGTATCTGCATTGCCTTTAAGGATATAGTGCCTTTTTCAGCACAGGCAGGTGATGAGAGGATGCAGGGCATGATGCGTGACCTGGCCCAGGCCAGGACCACTGTTGTGGTCGTTTTTGCCAGCAGGCAGCTGGCCAGGGTGTTCTTCGAGTCCGTGGTTCTGGCCAAGCTGACTGACAAGGTGTGGGTTGCCTCGGAGGACTGGGCCATCTCCATGCACATCACCAAGGTGTCAGGGATTCAAAGCATTGGCATGGTGCTGGGCGTGGCCATCCAGCAGAGGCTGGTCTTGGGCCTGAAGGACTTTGAAGAGGCCTACGTCCAGGCAGCCAAGGGAACACTCAGACCATGCCCCCAGGGCTCCTGGTGCAGTAGCAATCAGCTCTGTAAAAAGTGCTGGGCTTTCACGGGGGACAGGATGCCCACACTTGGCGCCTTCTCCATGAGTTCTGCCTACAATGTCTACCAGGCTGTCTATACCGTGGCCCGTGGCCTCCACCAGCTCCTAGGCTGCTCCTCGGGAGCCTGTTCTGTGGGCCCTGTCTACCCCTGGCAGGTAAGACAGCCCACCCCAGGCACTTGCATCAAAGGGAATAACTATCCTGAGACAAGCAATGTGGCTACTCTCTGGCCACCCTTAGGGTGCTGGGGGGACACAAAGGCCTGACTTAAGGACTGGTCCCTTCTTGTCTCTGAACCTTGCTTCCCCCCACACACCCTGACTCAAAAGCATCAAGGACAAGATCCAGGGCTCCCAGTAAAGAACTCCTTCATTAAAGACTTCCTCTCAGGAAGGTTGGGAGGGTTGAGGTACTTCTCAGGAGGGCAGGGTGCTCCAAGGACCAGACCTTCTAGAAAGGCTGAAACCACCCAGGATGGAAGCCCACAGAGGCCCCAGGCAGGGAGGGACCTGGGTGGGGAAAGGAGGGGCAGCCTGTGTCCTCTGTGGTGGCTTCATGATCACTGTTTTTCAGCTTCTGGAGCAGATCCAGAAGGACACCTTGACCTTTAACGACAATGGGGACCCCCTCAGTGGCTATGACATAATTGCCTGGGACTGGAGTGGCCCAAAATGGACCTTCAGGGTTATTGGCTCTTCTTCATGGTCTCCAATTCAGCTGGACATCAATGAGACCAAAATCCAGTGGCATGGAAAGAACAACAAGGTAGTGAGGATGTAGTCCCTCCCCGGGTGACTGGCTTATGAGTAGCCTGGGGGAAATGCTGACACTTTTCACAAAGCAGGAGGGGGACCCCGGATGCCAGGCCACCATGCTCTACACAGCCCTGCCTGAGATGTTCCGGAGGCTAGAAGTCATATGCCTGGTGGGTGTTGGTTCACACCATTGGAAGTGAGCCATGGGGACAGACATACATTCCACATGTGAATTGTCCCTTGACTTAGGCCCCTCCATGTGGCTTCAGAATACCTGGTCCTCTTGCAGATGCCCGAGTCTGTTTGCTCCAGAGACTGTTTGGAAGGGTACCGGCGCATGGTCATGGGTGTCCACCACTGTTGCTTTGCATGCATGTCCTGTGAGGCTGGGACCTTCCTCAACAAGAGTGGTGAGTGGGCATGTGACTGGGTGAGTGCCCCAGCTCCCAGGGTGTACAGATAATAAACCCTGCCTCAGGCCACATGCATGTCCCTGGCCCCAGACCTAGGGCACCAAGCACTCTGCTATGGTTAGGTACAGGTTATAGGGTACCAGCCACCAGTCTGAATTCTGATCAAGCAGGTAGAAATGACCCACTGAAAGCTTCAGGCCAGGTTTGTCCTTCAGGTGCAGACTCATCTTAATGTCAAACTCTTTATGGAAATGGATGTAGCTGTTGTTCCCTTTGTACCCTCCTATCTGTATAGAGCTTGGAAGGAAGGTCAGGCAATCTACTTCCCTAGTGATACAGCCTCAGAAACCCAAGGAGGGGTCGCTATGAGTCGAAATAGACTCAACAGCAGTAACTTATCTGCATAGAGGGAGCTGTGGTAACCTAGGGCCTAAGGCATTTGACTGCTAACCAGAGGCTGGCAGTTCAAACCCACCAGCCACTCCTCGGAAGGAAGATTGGGCAATCTACTTCTGTAGTGATAACGCCTCAGAAACCCAAGGAGGGGGTCACTATGAGTTGGACCTGACTTGACGGCAGTAAGTTTGTTTTTTTCTTTTTATCTGTATAAAGTCTCTTCTATTACCCTTGCCAAAGATAGCCAGCACCTTGAACGCAGACACTGACATGATACAAGGTTAAGATCAGGGAGCAAAATGAAGTAGCTAAAGGAATGCTTTCCCCAGCCCAATGCTGGACTCCTGAGGCCACATTCTTTGCTTTTAATATTTCTGCTGGGGTACGAATTTCATCTCTCTTCTGTCCTCAGAGTCAAGAGAAGGCACAGAGTAGCAACTCAGGAAGGTGGATTTGGGTAGTGGAAGCACTTGGGATAGTGATGAAAACGTGTTTCCTTAGGGGCATCCATCCAATCAGATTCTCACTGGTGTGTGGGCAGAGTTAACAGGCTCAGAACCCCTCTAGGGACCTCTTGGTTTGCAAATCCCTTCTGGGACCATTCAGGACCTACCTGTGTGTATGCTGTTTGGCTTCAGGGGCCCCACTCAGGGTTACTTCTCTCAATGGGCCTAGCAGAGCCTAGCTCCCCCGGCATAGCTCTCCCAGCTCTGAGGAGCCTTCTTCACCTTCCCTTCCAGATCTCTACAGCTGCCAGCCATGTGGCAAAGAAGAATGGGCACCCAAGGGAAGCCCGACCTGCTTCCCACGCACAGTGGTGTTTTTCACCTGGCACGATCCCAGCTCTTGCGTGTTGGTGGTGGCTAATACACTGTTGCTATTGCTATTAGTTGGGACTGCTGGCTTGTTTGCCTGGCACCTCGATACCCCTGTGGTGAGGTCAGCGGGCGGCAGGCTGTGTTTTCTCATGCTGGGCTCCCTGGCGACGGGCAGCTGTAGCCTCTATTGCTTCTTTGGGGAGCCCACGCTGCCCACTTGCTTGCTGCGCCTAGTCCCCTTTGCCTTTGGGTTCACCATCTTCCTGTCTTGCCTGACTATACGCTCCTTCCAACTGGTCTTCATCTTCAAGTTTTCTGCCAAGGTCCCCACGTTCTACCATGCTTGGGTCCAAAACCACGGTCCTGGTGTGTTTGTGGTGCTCAGCTCAACAGTACAACTGCTGATCTGTCTAACATGGCTTGCGGTGTGGACGCCACTCCCCACCAGGGAATACCAGCGTTTTCCTCAGCTGGTGATACTTGAGTGCACTCAGGCCAACTCACTAGGCTTCATGCTGTCTTTTGCCTACAATGGCCTTCTCTCCGTGAGTGCCTTTGTCTGCAGCTACCTGGGCAAGGACCTGCCAGAGAACTACAATGAAGCCAAGTGTGTCACCTTTAGCCTGCTCCTCAACTTCGTGTCATGGATCACCTTCTTCACCGTGGCCAGTGTCTACCAGGGCAAGTACCTGTCCGCTGTCAATGTGCTGGCCGTGCTGAGCAGCCTGTGTGGCGGCTTCAGTGGCTATTTCCTCCCCAAGTGCTATGTGATCCTTTGCCGTCCAGATCTCAATAGCAAGGAGCACTTCCAGGCCTCCATCCAGGACTACACGAGGCGCTGGGGCTCCACCTAACTGCCAGAGCAGCATGTAAGCCTCCTTCCCAGCTCAAAAAAAAAAAAAAAAAAAAAAAAAACCTCACTGCCATCAAGTCGGATCCAACTCAAAGCAACCCTCTCCTTGGGTTTCTGAGGTGGTATCAGTACGGAAGTAGATTGCTCAATCTTCCTTCCGAGGAGTGACTGGTGGGTTTGAACCACCAGCTTTCTGGTTAGCAGTCAAATGCCTTAAACATTATGCCACCAGAGCTTCCCCAGTCTATGAAACACACAGCCCAGGCTCCAGGCTGCCAATTGAAGACAGAGATGTTTGACACAGTGAGCTGGTATAAATGACTGCAATTTGAAGGCTCACTCTGGATTGGACTTTGCTTATGGATGCAGATACTCAAAGTTCCAATCAGAACCAAAGATTCTTCAGGCCAAGGAACATGCTTGTTAACATTGTTCACAACAATCATGACCTGCATTCCAGTGAAGTGAGTAGTGTCTGGGGTCTTAAAATCTTGCAAGTGGACATCTAAGACATACACCTATGCGTCTCTGCTCAGCAGGAGCAAAACATTAAGAAGTACTAAAAGCTCAGAGAAAAAAACCATCTACGTGAGCCACAACCTCATCTACCCTGAGACCAGAACTAGATGGTGCTCAGCTACCACCATTGATCATTCTGACAGGGATCACAGTATTTATTCCTGGATAGAATGGGGGAAAATATGAAGCAGAACTCAACTTCTTATTTTTTAAAAAAAGTTGAACAAACTAGAACAGTAGAGAACAGAGGACTCCCTGAGACTATTGCTGTGAGACACTTAAGACCAGGGCTTTGAACTGATTCTTCCCAGGTCAGTCATGGCTGACAAAGCAAAACTGTAATGGACTCAAATTTATAAAATGTGGGTGAACCAGACAAGAGCCACAACAGGAAAAATCAAACAGGTTGATACCCTGCTAGAAATTAAACCCCCTTCCTAGAAAACAAGGACAGTGTGTGTGTGTGTGTGTGTATGTTGCACAGTAACCAAGTTTCTTGATCAACAGAATTGGAAACAAGTGTGCCCCATCAAAGAACAAACAGACCACAAAGAGAATGTTGACACATTGTGATAAATGTAACTAATGTCACTGAATAATTTAGTGTGGTAATTGTTAAATGAGAACCTAACTTGCTGTGTAAACTTTCACCTGAAACTCAATAAAATAAAAGGAACATGCTTGTCGCAGAGTACTGGTTTGATAAGGATGGGCAATTGCCCACGTAAAATGGGGGAGATAAAAGCATGAAGTAACTGGCTTACACATGAGTGTACTTACACACAAAATGAGGGGGACAAGGGAGGATTTCCACTGAATAGATAACCTCAGAGGATGGGAGATGTTAATAGGTTTACGTGATTCAGCTGGGAGTGCTGTTAACAGGGTTAATTGTGACTGTAATGAATTGCAATTGTGAAAACTGTAATCATAGAAGCTGTAACTTGAAAGAGTGGTCTAAGGGGGAGATACTGAAGGACTGGAGTAGTAGCCAAATCTAAAGTCCCTTAAAGATTTTTCTATGCTGACAGGACGAGAACAGACATACGCACAACCCATGTTCATAGCAGCACTATTTACAATAGCCAAAAGATGGAAATAACCTAGGTGTCCATCAATTAAAGAATGGATAACCAAACTATGGTACATACACACAATGGAATACTATGCAACCCTAAACAATAACCTAGAATCTGCAAAACACCACATAATGTGGATGAACTTGGAAGATATTATACTGAGTGAAATAAGTCAATCACAGAGGACATATATTGTATTAATTAGTTATTGTAAAAGTCAAGGAAAGGTTTATCTATGGAAGGAAATTTTCTTTGTTGGTTATCAGGGGTGGGAGGGGAGGGGAGGGAATACTGTTAGATAGGTAGAGACAAGTATTTATTTGGGTGAAGAGAAGGGCAATGTACCAAATGTGAGTGATCAACATGGTGGCATCGAGGAAGAGGAAAACAGAGAGAGGTACATGGGAAGTACAGACAACAAAGATGAATCCTTTTGCACAAACAGTACTGCATTGTCAGTGAAGGCAAACATGGATATATGGGTGGATAGATGGGTGGATAGGCTGAACTATTAGGTATGTCTATGCAGGGGGGAGTGTACCCAAGATCATGTATAGGGTTGGCAGACAATCTTTCTACAAGTGTATTGCTATGTTCTGTAAGAATTCCCAGGTATATAGTAGAGCTGACAAGGGACAAGGCTGTAGTCACTTCTTGACCACAGCCAACTACCCAGAGGGAGTGAGTAGTTGGACCTGTAGGCTCGGGACCATAGTTGGAGGGGACATCAAGCTCAATTAGCTTAATGTACCATACAAAATATTGTTCCACATCCTACTTTGGTGAATAGCGACTGGGATCTTAAAAACTTGCAAGCGGCCATCTAGATGCAACAATGGTTCTCTCCTCATGCAGAGCAAAGAAGAATGAAGAAAACCAAAGATTCATGGAAACAATTAGTCCAAGCAACTGGTACACCATGCGATCTTCAGCCTATATGACTATGAGACCAGAAGAACTAGATGGTGCCTAGTTACCACTGTCACCTATTCAGAGGGGGATCTATGTAGGACATTCTGGATAGAG
>NW_006921681.1:1558167-1591447 GCF_000298275.1 Orycteropus afer afer
GTAGTCAATGTCATGAGACAAAGTGTATGTGAACTGCTGTATGGAAAGTGAATTTGCTCTGTAAACTTTCACCCAAATCACAATTAAAAAAAAAAGAAAAAATATTTTGCTATGCTGATACCTGTCAAGGCTCAGAGCAAGGGAATCATATTCTCTCATTTAAATTCAATCAAGATGCCAGGAAGGGTGAAGCTGAAACAACTTTTGGAAAAGGTGACCAGATCAGGCAGATAACTGCAGCTAACCTGAATGGTGTGATCTGAGTAACCTCACACTGAGACTGACATGAGATAGTGCAGTGGGCTTCCTGGCCCACAGAGGAGGCAGTTACAGTAATCTTGCCCACCCGTGAAGCAAGAGAGAGCTGAATGGATGGGAAGCTTCCTGATGGAGTAGGGTGCCTCTGGGTACTTATCATGGAGCTAAAGAACTATCCTGATCAAAGAACTACATCCTGAGTCATTCTTGAGCCTAAATTTACCTTGTTACTTCCCTAATAAACTTCAAAATTACGAGTAGGATCTGTGAGTTCTGTGTGGCCATTGCAATGAATTAACGAACCCAGCAGAGTAGAGAGTGCTGTGGGAGGGATGCCTGGTGTCAGAATTGATAAAAAGGTTAGAAAGGAGGTGTTTCTAACCTCTGCCTCGACAGAAATCAGCCTCACAGAAATTTTCTTCTGTCATAATAAAGGGGTGAAATGCGTGTCTTGGTCTTGGCTACGCTTCCTTTCTAGGGAACGGGTGGGGCGTGGCTTTTTCACGTCTAGGGGTGCCTTGGCTGGAGAACCCTGAGGCCAGCCAGAGACCAGCGTCCAGCTTGGTGTTACTAGGCAACTCCGGGGGGCGGACCTCTGCAACGAAAGAACTTGTATGGCCTCGCCCTCTTCTGCATTCTATTGGTCGTTCGCTGAGTGGCCGTGTTCCCAGGGGCGGGACCTAGAAGCCCTACGCTTTCGAGGCTTCCCGCCCCGGCTGTGGCGCCCTGACGTCACGTCCGGCGGCATCGACAGCGGCTGTTTCCGCACGGTCGGCTGGGCACGAAAGGACCGAGCGGTTGGTCTGGGGCCTTTGGAGGCTACGGGAACCGGGCAGTGGGGCTGGCACGGGGAGGACCGCACAGGTGAGGAGGGCGCAGGGTGAGGGCAGGAGGGAGCGGGCCTCCGTGGCCGCTAATGGACTTGTGACTGCGGCGCCTTCAGCCCGGCCGCCCCGGAGCTGTGGGCACGGCGTGGGGTCTGCTCACCTGGAGGTGCAGTCGCCCCTCCCGGCTGGTGTCCTCGCGTCTCTCCCTCCGTCTCCTCTCCCCAGACTTTAATTACTCCGAGCAGCACCTCTTCAAGACCCTGTCTTCTATTATCTGTCATGCTTTTCCTGCCCCAGCCCCTGTCACCTATCCTTTCTGGCCATCCCACTGTGGGCCGTTCACCTGCCCCCCCCCCCACATCCTCCCGAGAGGCACTCAGTCTTCCTGTTTTCATCACGCACCCTCTAACTTTGACCCAGGCCTTCGCTCCGTTGGATGCTTGACTAGAGCAAACCGCCCCTTTTTTACACGCAGGGGCTTTCTCCTCAGCTTGGCTTCCAGGTGTTCCTTCTTCCTTCCTCCCCTCCAGACCATGGACGGCTCCTTCGTGCAGCACAGCGTGAGGGTCCTGCAGGAGCTCAACAAGCAGCGGGAGAAGGGCCAGTACTGCGACGCCACTCTGGACGTGGGGGGCCTGGTGTTCAAAGCACACTGGAGTGTCCTTGCCTGCTGCAGCCACTTCTTCCAGAGCCTTTATGGGGATGGCTCAGGGGGCAATGTTGTCCTCCCTGCCGGCTTTGCTGAGATTTTTGGCCTCTTGCTGGACTTTTTCTACACTGGTCACCTTGCCCTCACCTCCGGGAACCGAGATCAGTTGCTCCTAGCAGCCAGAGAGTTACGAGTGCCAGAGGCTGTGGAGCTGTGCCAGAGCTTCAAGCCCCCAAACTTGGTGGGACAGGCCCCAAGTGGCCAGAGTGGGCTGGGGAAACCTGCCTCCCAGGATGGAAGCAGCTGCCTCAAGGAGCCATCTGCCTTGGGGGAAGAGGAAGTTGTGAGGACTCTGGGTCAGGCCTCCAGGGGTCAGGAACCCAGCAACAGTCCTAGTCCTCAGAGGCCCCCACTGGGCCCCCCTGCTCAGAGTGAGAGCCCCTCCTTTCTCTGTGGGAAATTCAAGCAGGCCTTGAAGCCTGGTTCCTCAGAGGACAAGGAGCCTGAGGACTGCAAAGTGCCCCCAAGGCCCTTTGAGGCTGAAGGTGCCCAGCTGCAGGGCGGGAGTCATGAGGTATTATGCCCAGGGTTGCTGGGAATGGGGAGTCAGAGGTAGCGGGGAAAGACTGACACTTTTTTGGTATACACCTGGACCCCACGGGAGAACCACTGTTACCTGGGTTTGAGACAGAAAGCTTTTTGCACACCTAGGTAGGCCGCTCACCCTGCAGCCTCGGGTTAGAGCTGTCCATGGTGGCTGGTTTCCTGGGGTGCAGTGAGCTGCATTAGGGGCCTGGGTGTTTCTCCAGGCTTCCAGTTCCCACAAACACAACCACTGCCTTCCCTGGGACCTGAAGGAAAAGTCACTGACCAGGGGACTCTAGGATGGATCTAGGTTGGTGCCTAGAATGGAGATGGGGCTGAGCCCCCCTGCTGATTTCTGTGGTGACCCTGGTCTCTCCTGCTGCCTTTCTGCTCTAGTGGGAAGTGGTGGTCCAAGTCGAGGAGGATGGGGAAGGCGATTACGTTTCTGAGCCTGAGACTGTGCCTGCCAAGAGGAAATCCAATGTAATCACAAAGGCTTGTGCAGCAGAGCCAGCCATGGACTCAGGCTCCCCAGTGGCTGAGCCTGCTGAGAACAGAAGAGGTACAGTGGGGCCAGTCGAGTGCCCCACTTGTCACAAAAAGTTCCTCAGCAAATACTATTTAAAAGTCCACAACAGGTAAACACTCTGTTTTTCTGTTTCTTTTTCCCTTCTGTCACTGGGGGCGGGGCCTACATACCCTCCCCTTCTGGGCCATGTAGAACCTGAAGTTCCCTCTCAGACCTGCAGAGTGCTGGCCTTGGCTCGTCTCTGCTCATCAGAGACTGAAAACTCATCTTGGTTAGAGTCCTTCCTCCGCCTCCTTCCAACCACAGCCCTGGGACTGGGGATGGTTGTGTGGACACCTTGTTCCACCCACTGTGGAAATTTACCCACACCTGGTTTCTGAGGATGAGAGTAGTGAGTGGTCCTGAGTTGGGGCTCAGTGTCTTTAAAGCTTCACGCTTGGGCTTTGGGCCACGGTGCTGATCTTTAGGGTAGGTGCTACCCATGTTTCCTAGGAAATGCTAGTCTGCACTGGAGTCTCATGCTGGGGGAGCACCCAGGAGAGCAGGAGAGTCCAGGCAGAACACAGACCACCCAAAGCTTCCTCTCATGCTGGGATGTTCCCAAGACTCCCTTGGCAGCAGCTGCCCCAGAGCAGAGCATGCAGGTATACACACAGGTTCAGTGGCATGGAAAAGACCATGTGTCTAGGGCTGCAATATCCGATAAGGTAGCCGATAACTGTGTCTGACTACTTTAAGTTAAAATTAAGTTAAATTAAAAATTCTGTTCCTCCAGTACACTAGCTGCATTTCAAATTCTCAGCAGCCATATGTGACTCCTGGCTACTGAATTGGCTAATACAGATACAGGGCATTTCCTTTACTGTAGAGTTCTTTCTCTACAGTAATGGAAATGCCCTGTATCTGTATTAGCCAATTTTGTAGAGTTCTTTAGAAGCTCTGGTAGCGTAGTGCCTAAGGCACTTGACTGCTAATCTGAAGGCTGGCAGTTCAAACCCACTGGCCACTCGGAAGGAAGCTGGGGCAATGTACTTCGTAGTGATACTGCCTCAGAAACCCAAGGAGGGGTCGCTATGAGTCAGGTCCAACTCGACAGCACATAACAACAACAACAGAGTTCTTTGGAAAGTGCTACTCCAGAGTCTCTGCAGGGCCCCCAGGGGTGGCAAGTTAGATGACATGCCTTCCAGTGCCCTAGCCCATGACCTCACTGGTCCCCCACAGTACTATTTCGTAACCAGGCCAGATTGGGCACACATTTTCTCAGTGTAACACTTAGGAAGCCACTATAGTTGATGGGCATTGGTGCTGGGGTGGGACCTACGTATGTACCTGCATGCTCTGTAATGGGGCAGCTGCTGCCAGGGGAGTCTCATGAACATCCTGTTGTGGGGGCAAGCTTAGGGCAGTCTGGGTTCTGCCTGTTACTCTCCTGGGTGCCCTGCTCCCCCACCCAGGGTGAGGCTTTAGGGGAGCAGCACTGTCCTTGTCCCTGTCTTGGGCTTCAGGTGGCTGGACTGGCCTGGGGAACTGAGAGGGGAGTGATGGATTCATTGGGATGGGGGACAAGGACAGGCGACATGGCAGTAAGATAAGCAAAGCATCTGGCCTCTGGCAGGTTGGTAGAACCTGTCTTGGTGCTGCTTGTGGGAAAGCCCTGAAGGCAGGGTTCATTTAGTTCATTTGACAGACCATCTGCTAAGGAGCAGACAAAACTCCTCTGGGCACTTGGGACACATTAGTGAGCAAAAAAATCCCTTGTGGTGCCTACCTTCCAGCAGGGTGATGCAGGTGACAAATGTAGCAAATAAGGAAGCCGAACAGTAGGATGGAAGGTGATAAGCGCTACAGAAAAGAAAAAGTGAGCAGTGCCGGGGGCTGAGGGTTCAGGGTAGGGTTGGTTGCATGTTTAAATAGAGACAGTCTGGGTGGATTCATTGAGAAGGTAAGATTGGAGCAGACTTGAGGTAACAAAGGAAATTGAGTGGATAACTGAGGAAAGAGTGTTCTGGGCAGAGGGAAGAGCCAGAACCAAGGCCTTAAAGTAGGAGTGAGCCTGGTATGTTGAACAGAGGGAGCCAGGCGGAGAGACCTAGGATATGAGGCTGTGAGGGAAGGGGCAGGCCAGCTGGTGTAGGCAGTGTACCTGTGGGCTGTACGAGGCCCTTTAGAATGAAAGGGGAAGCCCTTGAGAGTTTTGAGCAGAAAAGTGATGCTATGTGGCTTAAAGGAAGCCCCTAACTACTGAAGCTTATACCTGTTGGGGAGCCAGGGGTGGGAGAAGGGTGACCAGATAGGAGGCTCATGGCCACACTGGGGGGGCTTGTGCATGGAGGTGAGGAGCAGTGGTCAGTCCTGGCCATGGTTTGAAGGTAGAGCTCATGAAGTTCTGGGCAGATTGAATTGTTTGTCTAGGTTATTAGGACCCAGGGATTCTTTCTGTTTTGACGAGAGCTTGCAGGCCCACTGGGCCACTCCCTCAGCCTCTGTAGTGGTTAGGTTGGTGGTGACCACTTGGTGAAGCTGGAGGAAGTGGCACTTGAGGTCTACTTTCCACTACATCTGCTGGCTCTGCAGGGTCTCCAGTGAGGGTCATTCTGAGCTTGCCACACAAGTTTCCCAGCTCAGATCAAAGAAGCCTGCTCCAACAAGGGCTTCCTGGGGTCTGATGGAGCCTGTGTACCTGAGCTGATCTCAGGATAACTCTTCCTCCTGTCTGCTGGTCATCACCCACTGGGTCTTGGGGAAGCCATGGGGCACTGTGGAAAAGAGGTTAGAAGCCCCCTCAACTCCCAACCCTCCTATGGCTTCTTCCGGCAGGAAACACACTGGGGAGAAACCCTTTGAGTGTCCCAAATGTGGGAAGTGTTACTTCCGGAAGGAAAACCTCCTGGAGCACGAAGCCCGGAACTGCATGAACCGCTCAGAACAGGTATTTGAAGGCTGGCCCAGTTTTGTGAGCAGGTGCGCTGGCCTGGAAACTGTCTCAGATGGGGCTGTAGACTCAGGAGAGCCACAGATGGCCATCCGATCCATGGCCTGGCTTTATAGGGATAAGCCCAAGAGGGACTCTGGGTGGCAGTCTGGGTGTGCCTGTCCAGGTCCTGGGCCTAGCTGCACCTTGACTTTGGGGAAGGGGTATGTATACAGGGGGCAGCTGCTGGAAAGGCCTTCTGGCCCACCTCCCTACCACTGGCCACAGAGTCCTGTCTGGGCACAAGAAGGGCCTGGTGTGGTGGGTTTGCAGTGCTTGGCAGCGGTCAGGGCAGGCAGGTTATGTGTTGCCCTCTCCCACCCGAGCGTCCCCCCCACCCCCAGGCAGACTCCTCCCAGCAGCAAGTGGAAGCCCAGGCAGAGGCTGCCGCCACAGGCAGAGGCGCCCCCTGATGCCGGCCCTGCTTGCCCCTCACACTGCCAGGTCTTCACATGCTCCGTGTGCCAGGAGACCTTCCGCCGGAGGATGGAACTACGGGTGCACATGGTGTCCCACACGGGAGAGATGCCCTACAAGGTCAGGCTTAGACCTGGTCTACGAGGTGTGGGTGGAAAGGAGCCTCTGGGCCTGGGTGCAGCCCTTGGGCTCCTCCTACCAAGGCCTCCCCTGCCCATCCAGTGCCCTTATACCTTGGCCTCACTGTTGGGGAGGGCAGGCCCGATGTCCCCATGAGCATAGTGCTGGGCAGCTGAGCACTGTGCCCCCAGCCCCTCCTTCACACCAGGCCGGTGAGCCTCCCTGCATCTTAGGCCAGGCCCTGCCCTCCGGTGTCTGCCTCAATGGCCAGGGGTGGCTAGGCTTCCATCATTGTCTTGAAGTGCCTGGGGACCTGTTTTCCAGTGTTCCTCCTGCTCCCAGCAGTTCATGCAGAAGAAGGACCTGCAGAGCCACATGATCAAGTTGCATGGAGCCCCGAAGCCCCATGCTGTAAGTGTTGGGCTGGGCTTTCTCTGACACTGGGACTGCAGGAGTGAGGCCACTGGAACTGTGTCCAGAATGGCTGGCTGGCTGGGTGGCAGAGGAGTACTGGGTGCTCTTGGCAGCCCTGCCCTATCCTTATCCTCGCTTTGGCCCCCTGTGCCTGGCAGTGTCCTACCTGTGCCAAGTGCTTCTTGTCACGGACAGAGCTGCAGCTGCATGAGGCCTTCAAGCACCGTGGTGAGAAGCTGTTTGTGTGCGAGGAGTGTGGGCACCGGGCCTCCAGCCGCAATGGCCTGCAGATGCACATCAAGGCCAAGCACAGGTGCGGGAGCCTGTTCTCTCTCCCTGGCTCCTGAGTTCGTGCCGGCTAGCCAGGAAGGCAATTTGTTGATACTCCTGTGGGATGAGAATGTTCCCCTACCCCCAGATCCAGGGCCTGCTCCCTTTCTGGGCCTGGGGTCCTGGAGGGTGGGGAAGAGTTTGCCAAGCAGAGAAGTTGGGAAGAGGTTTCTGTATCTCGGTAAATTCTTGGTCCTCGGTCGTGCTTCCTGGACCCTAGAATGCCTGTGTCCTGTGACTCCCAGCCCCATAGGCATTTCCTTCCACTCAGGATGGAGATGGGGCCCCTGTCCTGGCCCCTGCTGCCTGGTGGTACAGTGCAACCTGGGCGTGGTCCAGGGGTGCAGGCAGTCTTGTTAGCCTTGCCTTGCGTCCTTGACTTTGTCTAGGTGTGCTCCCTGCTATAGTGTTGCAGTGGGGGTGAGGGGGGTAGCTTCCCTCATTGACACCTCTGCCCTATGTCCCTGCCCTCACAGGAATGAGAGGCCGTATGTCTGTGAGTTCTGCAGCCATGCATTTACCCAGAAGGCCAACCTCAACATGCATCTGCGTACACACACTGGCGAGAAGCCCTTCCAGTGCCACCTCTGTGGGAAGACCTTCCGAACCCAAGGTGAGGCAGGCCTTGCCCCTCTTCACCCCTGCCCTGGGGCCAAGGCCAGGTGGCTAAACTCTCATGTGTTCTTGCAGCCAGTCTGGACAAGCACAACCGCACCCATACTGGTGAGAGGCCCTTTAGCTGCGAGTTCTGTGAGCAGCGTTTCACTGAGAAGGGGCCCCTCCTGAGGCATGTCGCCAGCCGCCACCAAGAGGGCCGGCCTCATTTCTGCCAGATCTGTGGCAAAACCTTCAAAGGTACTTGGGTTGGCAGAAGGTCACCCACTCATGCCCTTCCCTAGGGAAAGTCAGGGTCACCTGCATTTCCTATGATGTGACGTGGGGGGCTTTCTGGGGAAAGACCAGGCCCAACAGTGGTTTTTAGACGCTCACTCTCAGCAGCAGAACCTGTGTGCTGGTGGGGGCCTCTACACCACATGACTGAGCATGATTGCTTTGACTGAGTGCAGGTGGGCAGGGCCTCCCAGGGTGCTGTGCAGTAGCAACCTCAGGGTGGTTCTGTGGATCCTTGGCAGGGTCCTATAGAGTCGTCAGCAACCCCTGGCCTCAGGACTGGCAGAAAGAACCCCTGGGGACTGCTCAGCCCCCCTCGCTTTCTGCCTGTTTCTGGGCCTCGGGATTCCTAGTCTCTCATCTTCAGGGCATGATCCTGGCCTACTTCCCATATCTCCTAGAGGATTCCTCATGCCATTGTCCCTCCTTCAGCTGTGGAGCAACTGCGTGTGCATGTCAGGAGGCACAAAGGAGTGAGGAAGTTCGAGTGTACAGAGTGTGGTTACAAGTTCACCAGGCAGGTAGGGCAGAGGGCTGAGCCTGAGCACCCCCTTCCTCTACCTCAAGCCCCCCTTCCCCAGCTCTGAGCTCCCCCCTCCCTCCACCTCAAGCCAACCTTCCCCAGCTCTGAGCTCCCCCCTCCCTCCACCTCAAGCCCACCTTCCCTAGCTCTGAGAGCTGCCCTTCTGCCTCAGGTTCACCTATCCCCACCTCTGAGCTCCCCTTCCCTCCACCTTAGGCTCACCTCCCTCCAGCCCTGAGAGCTGCCCTTCTGCCTCAGGCTCACCTATCCCCACCTCTGAGCTCCCCCTCCACTTCAGGTTCACCTTCCCTAACCCTGAGCTCCCTCTTCTACTTCAGGCTCACCTCCTCCGTCCCTGAGTTCCCCACTCCCTGTACCTCAGGGGTACCTTACCCCAGCCCTGAGCTACCCCCTCCATCTACCTCATGCTCATCTCCCCCCAGCCCTGAGCTCCCACCACCTCAGGTCTACCTCCTTCCAGCCCTGAGTTCCCCACTCCACCTCAGGCCTACCTCTCCCTGGTCCTGAGCTCCCCACTCCATCTCAGGCTCACCTGCGGAGACACATGGAGATCCATGACCGTGTGGAGAACTACAACCCACGGCAGCGCAAGCTCCGGAACCTGATCATCGAGGACGAGAAGATGGTAGTGGTGGCACTTCAGCCGCCTGCTGAGTTGGAGGTGGGCTCAGCTGAGGTGATTGTGGAGTCCCTGGCCCAGGGTGGCCTGGCCTCCCAGCTTCCTGGCCAGAGACTGTGTGCAGATGAAAACTTTGCTGGCCCAGGGGTCATGGAGCCCTCACTTCTCATCACAGCCGCCATCCCTGAGGACTGTGACACGTAGCATGCCCTGCCATCAGTTCCTAATAAACCACGTGGCTTTGGACATGGGTGTTGTAGCATAGCCAGCAGTCCTTCATCCAGCTGCCACCCCCTCCCCCATGCCCTCGAGGAGAAATGGGGCCTTGCCTCACCTTCCTAGAGCACAGAACTCAGCCAGCAGCTCTCCCCACTTTGTCAGGGGGTGGAAGCTTTGGGCACCATGCCTTTTGGCCCTGGACCCTCTTACATCTTTTTGGTCCCTCATTCTCTTAGGACATTAGGACTGAGAGCATTAGTCAGATACGGATATAGTGCTGCTGTTTTATAGTTGAAGTGTTAACAGCTAGTGGGGATAGAAATCATCACTAAGCCTTTGGGAGTCAAAATGAGTGGCCAGGGCCCTTGGTGAAGGCCTTGTTGGCTAGTCAAGACTTAGGCCAGTTAGTGTAACTGATCATGCTCGGGTCTGAGGAGGGTCCAGCTGGCAACTAAACAAGTTCCCCCCACCCCCATGCCCTGGAGGAGAAGTGGGGCCCTTGCTGAACCTATCCAGAGTGCAGAGCAGACCCTGGCTGGTAAATGCTCATCAGAAGTGACCCTTTGGAAAGGTCTTAGCTTAGATGCTCATACAGGAGGCTTGGGGCATAGGGAAGGCCAGGCCTAGGAGGGTGAGAGGTCTTGGTGGCTCTGGCTATAGCTCCACTCTCCAGGTTCTCCATCCACAGGGAGCTGTGGTGTGGGTGCCCCATACCATTGAGGGTACCTGTACCTAAATTCCTTCCAGCTGTCAGCAAGTTACTAACCACTGCCTGCTTCCATGCCCTCATCTTTTAATAGAGTAAATAAGACGACGTCATTGACAGGGATTAAATGAGAAACTTTCTGTTCCAGTTACCTACTGCTGCTATATACCAAACCAGCCAAAATTCAACTGGGGCTGAGGACCTGCTGTCAAGGTGGCTCATGTATCTGCCTGGAAAGTAGGTGCTGGCTCTGGTCTGGCTGTTGGCTGGGACCTCAGCTTGGGCTGGGCAGGGCCTGGGCTTCCTCACAGCATGGAGGCTTGGTTCCAGGAGGCCAAAACTGCCAGGTCCATGTATGATTTAGAAGTTGTATGGCATCACCTCTGCCATATGCCTTTGGTTCAGGCAGTCACCGAACAGTAATTTTCCAAACTCAAAGGTGAGGGGACTTTATGGGAGGGCTTTTAAAACTGCCCCACCACCGTAGTAACTGCTGAAGGGGAAACTGAAATGCTAACAGTGATGGCTGTGACCCCAACAGCTAGAGTCTGGTTCGTAAGTGTATCACTGGTGGCTTCCTGAACCTCACTTCTGCACTAAATTCCTCCTGGAGTCTGAAGGTTTTCCTTCAGGTCCAGATTCCACCTTTATTCCTTGATCAATGGAAACTAAGAGTTAAGGACAGCATGCAGTTACAATAATGACATACCAGGTTTCTGATTTCCTTTCCTATATAGGTTATATGAGTGGCTTCAGAACTGTCTTGGGAAGGGTATTAAAAAAACAAACTAGAGCCTCAAGACATCCCCCCATCCCAGCTCAGACGCTTAGCTTAGGCTGACACTGTATCTTGCTCACAGAGGGAGATGTGGAAACCAGCCCTTAGCTTGGTGGCACAGGTGGACTCAACTTGTTTTGGGGGTCTTCAGTTTTAAGGGCTCCACCTCCCAGAGTCAAGGTTTACCCCACTGCAGAGGGCTTACTGCCATTCTGCATACAGCTTTAGGAGGGGCGATCAGGAGGCTGAAGAGCCTGGTCCTGCCAGCCAAATGAGGTGGTAGCTTCCCACCTAGAAGTTTCAAGGATTGAACCATGTGCCCCCCTCAGCGTCGCCTGGGCATGGCCTCTCCTTTCTCCACTACTGCACACCTTGTAATGTCCAAGACAAGGAAGGATCCAAATCACTTTGTTGCTACTTTATTTCTCTTCACCCTATACGTCAGGCCTAATCCCAGAGGATTCCTAGCATAAGGATAAAGGCAATGACACAGTGACATCAAATCTATAGGAAATACTTTTATTTCAAAAATTCTGAAGGCATCCTACAACCATACACAGTATTCTGGACACATAAGCCTATAGAACAGACAAAAATAAATACAGAACTCTGCCCCACACTCGGGGGTGGAATTTGATGTGGACACTGGAGGGAGGGTGCCCTTCATTATGTAAGAGAATCTCTGAAACCATATAAATAGAGAATACTTCAGCAGATCGCCATTAAATACTAGTCACTGGATCTTCATAATTTAACTTGCCTTGTAGATGGATCAAGTTCTGTACACACTACATAGACAGCCATATACCCACCTGGTCTGGTATCTGTCCTGAGGTCACTGTGCAGGCATCCTGAATGGGTGGGGACTCTACAGCCTAGAAGCCAGGGCAGTAGAAAGTGGGGAGGAACAGGAGTTTCTGAAGGACAAGTTCCTGATGGTGAGGGACACAAACTTGGCCCCATCCTGTCCCTAAAACATCCACTGAGTAGCCAGTGTGGTAAAATGGCAGTCAGTTTCCAGAAAGTGGTCAGCAAAAGGAGCAGGAATGCAAGACACTAGTCACCCTGCAGTCCAGCCCAGGCCCCTCACCACCAGGAAGCTACCCAAGGGGACACCAGACAGCTGTCTCAAACTCAAGTGACTGTGTGAGCCAGGGTTTTGTAGGGGGGGAAAAAAGGATCACCAAGAAAACATGTGAAGCACCCTTGTCCCCACAACAAAGCTTTGCTTTATACCATTTCCTACATTGGCCCTTGGAAAATCCTTGGCCTCTATAGAGCCACCATCTGCCTGTCTAGAGGTGGTGGAAATAACTCCAAGTGTAGTACACACCTGCCTGGCACCCGCTGCAATCCCTGCTGGGCCTTCTCTGAGGACAGGTACCAGGAACCCTTTCTGTGTGACAGACTAACATCTCTCCCTTGGGAAGCCTCCCAGGCCTCTAGAAATGACCTTGGTCCAGCAGCTATCACATCTATAGTAAGCTTCTACAGGGGGTGGGAGGACTTTGTACCAAGCTCTGCAACTGATGTATATTCAGGGCCTGATCATTCTGAAAGGGGGGAGGTGGCAAAGGCAGGAAATGGCCTCCTCCCTTGCTGCTGAGGGGAAGAAGTGTGTGTCTGGGCAGTCCAGGCTTCTCTTGCCTGTAAGGAGGTCAGCCTCACAGTGGTAGACAGTCTCTTGGGCGGCGGGGGAGTGTGGACAAATTCTGGGTAGACTCAACCAGCTGGACAGGCACTGGGACCAGAAAATGCCCATGCACCTCCTTGGACATAAAATGAGCATCAGCCATTTTGGGCTGAGACCACAGCTGGGACAGGGTCGAGGGCAGGCAAGTCCTGACTCACCTGGGGAGGGCAGACTCATAGCAGGAGTGAGGGATGGAGAGACCTCCAGAAAGTAGAGGACCCAACATACAAGCCCAGGCACAGGTACTTCCTACCCGCTATCCCACCCCTTCCCACAGTGCCAGGCAGCACACCGCACAGGAGCTGGGCAATGACAGTGAATGACTTCATGGGGGGCGGGAGCAATGACTGCTCTAGAAGGCACCCTCCCTCACCCTCACTTCAGGCAAGAACCAAGAAGCAGCCAGAGGCCCCTCATGAATATGCAGAAGGCGGCAGGCAGTGTCGTAACAGGTACCCACACACACCAAGTCCTAGGAGAAATTCAGGCAATCAGGCTTCTCCTGGGCCCAGATGTGCCATCCCAACGAAAGGGTTTTAAGTGCAGTCTGTGAAGCGATGGTCTTAAAACTAATGTTTTTTTCTCCTGGTGAGAACACAGCTCCAAAAATCAGGTCACTGGGAATAGGCAACCGAATAAACATTTCCTTTCAGCTGACTAATGAGGAACGTGCAGGCTGAATGTCTGGGAAGGAAGGAAGGAAGGAAGGACAAATCCAATCAAAGGCTACTTTGGATATCTTGAGGAGACAAACCACCCTCTCCATGGGGAGGACGACCAGGGACTCCCTGAGCCCATGGTGTTTCCTGAAAGCACTCCTGCCCCTTGCTTCTGGATCTGGCCCTGAGCTTCCAAGGAACCTCAAATCACCCCAGCCCCAAAGAAAGCTTCAGCAATGGCACTTTGATAAGACTTAAAAAATAATTAAAAAAAAAATCCTGTTCCTAGCTGGCCCCTTCTTGAAGGAAGGGTTGAACTGTAGACATTGAAAACCCTGGAGTCAGTCACCCAAGCCCCTCTACCAGGCTTCCTGTACAGGCAACAGGATTTTCCACTCGCAGCCATGGTGAGGGGTCAGCGCAGGGCCCCAGGAGCTGCGTGAAAATGTCCACTCATTTGCTGGACTGGGCTCGGGAAGACTCCCAAGGCCTCCAAGAGAGAGCGACAGCCTCGCACTTGGACATTTTTGCCCTTCTTCATCAGCCCGGGACACAGGCCCAGCAGAGGCTTCCATGCTAAGTGAGGATACGCTGGCCAGTTCAGGGCTGTGGGAGGGAGACCCAGCCTCCACCACAGCCCATGTGCTCTGGACACAAAGACTCCTTCAAAGTCACCCTCCTGCTCAGTCCCACAGCCCTGCACCCATCTCAAGAGGCCCCAGTCCTGTAAGAGGGGCTCTGGTGGGAGACCCTAGCTAGGCAAGAGACTAGGCAAGCAGATCCTCCCTTGGGAGGGCCAGCACTGGACATGAAGCTGAGGAACCCCCAGTAGGCAGGGTCTGCAACCCCTGATGCACCAGGCCCAAATGGGGATACGCATGAAGGTAGGCCAAAGTCATTCTCAGGCTCCTCACGGGACTGCTCCCCACCTTCTGTCCTCTACTCCTGAGTCGGAGAAAGGAGGCACAGGTGGTGGTGGCAAGAGGAGTATGCACTGCATTGGTGAGCTGAGGACCCACAGGTGGGGCTCAGATACGTGCTGCAGGGGGTAGCTCTTTTGTGACCAAGGGAGAGGCATCTGTGACTAGCTGTGACTCCAGCAGCCAAGACTCCAGGCTCCAAATGCACAGGAACTTCCTAGGTGGTGGATCCAAGAGCCCACACTCCACCTGGGGAGCCCAACCTGTCCTCGTGCACAAAGGAGGGTTGCTGCCCACCTCACAGGTGCTGGGTCACCCACCCAGAGGCCCTCCCTGGGCCAAGCCAGGGCTAGTGCAGATCGTCCAGGTTCTGTGGTGGCTGAAGCCGGCCTGAGTTCACCTCGTGGCTGCCACTGTCCAGCTCAAAGCCCCGCCCACCTGAGGGCACCTGGGGCATGAACTGGCGGAAGATGCTGACACTGCCATGCCAGAAGGTGGGCTCCGGCAGCCGACCAACCACACTCCATGCCCGACTTTCTGGGTCATACGCCTCCACCACGTCCGAGAGTTCAAATGTGTTGTCGTAGCCACCGGAGACGTAGAGCTTCCCACCCAGGACAGCCAGGCTGCCCCCGACATGTACCTGCGGGCCAAGAATACAGATGAGAGGAGGCTGGCCCAGGGCAGGGCAGAGCCCTCACCTAGGCTGGGCCACAGGCATCCATCTAACAGGGAGTTGTCAGTGCTGTGGAGGGGCAGCTGAGGCGCTTTCTGAGTGTGGTACTGGGAGCGACACCGTGCAGACTTTCCAGAGAACAACTCAACTAGAATACGTTAATGTGCTGCCTACCACAGCTAGGAAACAGGAGGTTCCCCAACAGTCACACAGCATGCTAGGACTGGCGAGTAATCCTTCCCCTACAACAGCCAAGGTGGCCACCGTGGACACAGCCCGAGTCTCCCTGGGTGTAGGTCATGTTCCACACAAGAGATTATTTTGCGTTCTCTCTGCAACATCCCTCTGGGTAGGGACTACTGCTCTCTCCACCTTATAGATGGGGAAACTGTCCTGGCTGACAGAGGCAAAGCTGGGGCCTGACCCCAAAGCCTGGAGTCTTTCCAAACTTGCTACAATGAGTATGTGTAGCCTATTGTGGGGAAAATTATAAAATTATAGTATGTAAAATGTAAAGAAAATGATAAGCTAGGATGTCACAAACTGTTAAATCAGCCATGCAGAGGTCTCATGAGAACAGGTTTGGGAATTTTAAGTAAGATGGAAAAGAAGGATCTAGCAGGGCGCAGGACTAGATGTATGCCCAGTAGCCAAATATGGACAAGCCTTCCAGCCACTCCTCTCTCTCTCACACACAAGCAACTTTCTCTCTCTCCCTTCCAACAAGCAACCTTCTCTGTGGCTGTTTGAGCATCCTGGGGTCCTGTTTCAGACCACACAGCAGGCACTCAATAAATGCGTGACCAAGGTCAGTTCCTGGGTGTGAGGCCAGTGAGAGTGGGTCAGTACTCAGAGACTGATTGTCTGACTTCATCTCTTCTGCGGCCCCTTTGTTCACTCAGCCACCCTGAGCTGCTGGCTGGTCCATGTACATGCCAGAACACCCACCACAGGCCCTTTGCATGGTCTGGTCCCTCTGCTAGAACATTCTTCCTCTGATAATTGTATGGCTCACTCCTGCATACCATCTGGTCTCTGCTCAAAAGTCAACTTACCAGTGAGGCCTACATAGCCAAGTCTACTTCCTCCCCAACCCTGGTACCCCTGGTCCCCTCCCCTAGCACATACACAGGATGCCAGATGGGGCATCCTACTACTGACCACTGTCATCTCCCCACTATGGTGTCAGCTCCATAAAGGCAACAACTTCTGTCTGTCTGGTTCTCTGCTGTGTCCCCAGTGCTTAGAACAGTGCCTACCCATACACAGGTCTTCAACCAGCACTGGTCAAATGAATGAACTAACTGAGCTCTGTGGGCCTCAGATTTTACTTAACTTCTCCAAGTCTTAGTTGATCCTTAATAGCAACTCAAGAATAACAGAACCCCCTTCTGCCAAGTGAGATAACACTCCCTAACGCCTCCACACAAGGAGCTCTGGTGATGTAGCAGATAAGGCATTTGGCTGCTAACCAGAAGGTCAGTGGTTCAAACTCCACAGAAGCATGATGGGGCAACCTACTTCTGTGAAGATTTACAGCCTCAGAAACCCAAAGGAGGTCACTATGAATCAGAATTGACTCGATGGCAGTGAGTTTGGTTTTATTGGTTTAAAGGCTCCACACAGGGCCTTGCCCACCACTGTTCATTAAATGATAATACTACTTCAGCCAAAAAACGAGTCTGGCCTATATGTCAGATGCGCCATGCTGGGAAACTCACCTGATTCATAGATGGGATCTTGTCCCACTCGTTCTTCACTGGGTTATAGACATCTACCTCTGCGGAGTCATCCCTGTGGAGGAAGCGAGGGAGCAGCTGGTCAAAGTGGGGAGAAGCATCCTTGGTGGGAAGGGCAGGAGAGGAGGGCAGGGCTGACTGTAGGCCCCTTTCCTGTGAGGTCTTCTGACCACAGCTCCTTCAAGCCAGCTGGGTTTCTCTGATGCCACTTAGCAGCCCCACTGGCTAGGCAGGATCATATCCTGGTTCTCAGGCACCAACTCCAGTTATTCACGCCAGCCTGGCCCTGCCCAGGGCTCCAAAGCCTTGCTCCCCAAGCACAAAGGACATACCCCTTGAGTACTTGTATCCTTGAGTGGTTCTCTACCCCTAGCACTGACATGGCTTTCCCAACCCCTTGCTGCAGCCAGACTGGCTTCCTACAATGCTTGGACTTACAGCATGTTCTGTCCCAACTCAGATTCCAAAGAAATCACCGCCCTCGCCCCTCCAAGTCTCCTACTCATCCCTCCCATTCTGAGCTTCCTCTTCAGAGGACCCTCCATGACTGACCAGTCCAGACCAGACCTCCTGCCCCCACTGCACACTCCTATGTACCCTGGACCACTCCTCATCCACTGCCCTGAACACCACTGTGGGCCCCCAGTGCCTGCCCCATTCACTGCCATGTCCTCTGCCCAGTATGATAGCCACAGTTACATAAAAGAAGAGACCACCAATGCCCTGCACTTTGGAGTCAGGACCCTTCAGCCTGTTCGACACCCTTCTTTCCCTGCAATAAAAGGCTCAAAGGGACAGCCTTGAAAAAAAAAAACTACTACTAGAAAAAAATGGTAATAGAAGAATTATAATAATAATGATCATAGATTGGGGTGTTATAGGTTGAACTGTGTCCTCTAAAAAGATATGCTGAAGTCCTAACCGCTGTACTTATGAATGTGACTTAATCTAGAAAGAGTCTTTGTAGATGTAATTAAGAGCAAGCTATACTGATGGGACTCCTGAGACTATGACCCCTAGTTACCCTTCAAGTCCGGAACTGAACTCACTCCCATAGCTCCCAGCCAAATAACAGACAGCTACATAGCATGAACATTTACATCAGGTAGATACATACCTCAGAATGATCAAGCATGGGGGAACAGAAGGGCAGTATTTGCAAAGAGACAGGTCAGAGGGGCAGGAATATATAGGAAAGGACATAGGGAAGAGGTGGCTACAGGGAGGAAGTGGGAAGAGAGCTGTTACATTGTGGGCAATTGTGGTCAATGCCATGAAGCAAAACGTGTATGAACTGGTGTATAGAAAATGAATTTGCTCTGTAAACTTTCACCCAAATCACAAAAAACAAAGAACATCAGGATTGGTGGGAACTGCCAGAAGCTAGGGGAGTGGTAAGGAGCCTTCAGAGGGCGCATGGCCCTGCCGACATCTTGATTTCAGACTCCTAGTTTCCAGAACTGGAAGACAATAAATTCCTGTTGTTTTAAGCCACCCAGTTCATGGTACTTTGTACGGCAGCCCTAGGATATCAATACAAAGGGTCAGCAAGAATTTTCTGAAAGACTAGACCAAAAGTATTTTTGGCTTTGTGCACCAGACAGTCTCTGTTGCAACTACTCAGCCCTGTTGTTATGGCGCAAAAGCAGCTGCAAATACTACATATGTCCCAACAAACCTTTCCTTATGGACACCAGCATCTGAATTTCCTACAATCTTGCACGTTACAAAATAGCATTCTTCTTTTGATTTTCCCTCCAAATATTTCAAAGAATGCTTTTAGCATTCTTAATTTGTGGGCCATAACGATGATGATAATTAAACAGTGGAACCTGCTAGGCTGTCTTCCCCAGGCCTCCCACCCCCACAGCAGCAAAGACCTGCAAAGCTGCAGCCAGGAGGAGCCAGGCTCCGTCCTCAGCTGGACCTGATGCATCCCAGCCAAGGAGCCACCTCTCATGGAGCCAAAATGGGCACTGCTCAGGGGGAGGGACCGAGCCCAGGGCAGGAGTAATGAGTATGATCGCTGAGGGGCTGTGGCCCCCTCATGACACTGGCTGCTTCCCTGGGGATAGCACCTTCTGGAAGGAGCTGCCCAGAGGCAAGGGGACTCTGGGCCAGGAGTCACCTGCTTACTGCACCAAAACTCATAAGGTACCAAAGTGCTGTGAGCAGGTACAACTCCAGGACCAACACTCAAATGGCACTAGGCTCTGACCCCAGGCCCTACTGTGCCTGCCTAATAACCACTCAGGCCAGGTGTCCACTACTCCCCTAAGAAAGCCTATGGTTTGCAGCCCGTTGCTGTTGGGGAGGTGGGGCCAGGACCACCAGGGCAGACACTAGGGCCTGCCTCCTCCCACCCGCCCCTCAAGGCAGGGGGTACACCCTAATGCTTCCAGGTGAGGCAGTTCAGCAGCCGACTGGTGACCCAAACCAAGAAGGAAAGTAGATAGGCCTGATGTGGACAGAGTGGCCCTTAGGCCTGTCTTGCTCCAGGACCTCAGGATAGGAAGGACACTCTCAAAGACACCTGTCCTGGAACTGCTGCTGAGAGGCTGGGGCAAAGGCCCTGGCATGCTGATAAGCTGTATTTATAGCACCCCCACCCCCCTCTCTGAGGATACCTCGGCAGCTCCGGAGAGACAGCAGGCAAAGGGTCAGGGGCTGTTTTATAACAGGCTCAGGAGCTGGCTGAGATTCCAGGGCTTTTTCAGAGCTGAACAGAGGCTCCTGGCACATGGCCACGCCAGGCCTCTTGGCTACTTACATGACAAACAACTCTACAATTGTTCTCAAAGGTGCTGGTTTACCCTGAAAGCCCAGCTTATTCCTTGCAAGGAGCCTCAGGCCAGGATTGGGAGACAAAGACCAGTGCTGCTCACACTGAGAGGCGGGGGCCCAGGGCAACAAGCTTGCCTCCACTGGGGTGCCAATTCAAAGTCCAGACCAAAAAGGGGACAGAGGGGACAGTCATTCATACCTCCTCCTTCCTTCCTGGTACCAGAGCATCAGCAGGCTCTGAGCCAGGGAAGGCAGCAGGAGGTAGGTATGTATGTATATATAACAGACATGTACACAGAGCAGGTATATGTGTGTATATGTACACACACATACACACGTGGAAGCTATGTGCAGTGGACAGGGAGCCCCTAGCTCTCTCCCAGGTCCCCACTGACCCACAAGGAGAAGGCATTTGACTATGACCATACAGGCCTTCAAGATAAGCAGATACACAGTGACTACTGGCTATCACAGTTTACTCTGTGCTGCCTCCTGCCTGGCCCTGTTGTAAGTATAGTGACATTATACCTGAGGATATGGGCTGGACATCCTTGGCTCAAAGTTGTACCACCACTTCCAGCCTGTGGCTGACAACAAATCCTTCTAACCCTAAGCCTCTGGCCATCTGTGCATGGAGACAACAGTAGTGCCCAGCTCATCAGATGGTCATGGCAATCAAATATGGACATACACATGGAGAGCGGATCACAGAGCTCACCTGTGTCCATACACACATGGGCTCAGCGTGCACTTAGTAGAGTCATCGTTCCCACAAGAATCCTACTCTGGAGCTGCTTAATACCAGACCTCTCCCTGGTCAACAGCAGCTGTGGGTCCCCTGGCAAACACCATTCATTCCAAAAAGACTGATGAGCACTCTTGATGTCAGGCCCTGACTTGGCAGGTGGCAGGACTAGAAGGGAATGAGACTGCCCTTCAGCCCTAGGACAGAACCTGCTGGAAATGCTTGGCATGCAAAAACAAAATCCCAAGCCCATGTCATGGACTCAGCCCCTTGAATCCTGGTGAACCCCATGTGCTACAGAGTTCCCCTGGGCTCTGATCCTTATGGAAGCAGTTTGTCAACCTCTCTTCCATGGAGCCACTGGGTGGGTCTGAACCACCAGCCTTTCGGTTAGTAGTTGAACACAAACTGCTTGTGCCATCCAGGCTCAATATATGAGGATGCTTCACATAGGATGGTGGGAGCTGGTCCCCCACCTGCCTGACCACAAATCCTTGGCTTTCAATGTTAGTGGGGGTCAAGGGTGTGTTCTTCCACACTCAAGTATGCAAACAAGCTTTTCTCTGGCCTTTTTCAAATTCAAAATCCCTTCTAGGTACGACAGGTTCCTTTTTAACAGATGTCATGTGACAACAAGTATGACTCTTAATGGGATCCTCCCAGTAGAAGTCCAACAAAGAGGTATGGTTTTATTTCACTTCCATAAAGCCTCAAAAAAGTTCTCTGTTAGATTGATAAAGATAAGTATTGATCTGGGTGAAGAGAAGGGCAATGTACCAAATGTGAGTGATCAATATGGTGGCATCGAGGAAGAGAAAGACAGAGAGGTACGTGGGAGGTACAGACAACAAAGATGAACCCTTCTGCACATACAGTACTGCGCTGTCAGTGAAGGCAAACATGGGCATACGGGTGGACAGATGGGTGGACAGGCTGAACTAGTAGGCATGTCTATGAAGTGGGGAGTGTACCCAAGAACATGTATAGGGTTGGCAGACAATGGTCCTGTAATGTTTGTGTGTATGATCTGAATTCCCAGGTATATAGTAGAGCTGACAAGAGGCAAGACGGTAGTCACTGTTTGGTCACAGCCAGGTACCCAGAGGGACCGAGTATTTGAACCTGTGGGCTCGGGACCATAGTTGCAGGGGACATGAAGCTCAATTGGCATAGCATACTACACAAAACATTGTTCCACCTCCTACTTTGGCAAGTAGCGACTGGGATCTTAAAAGCTAGCAAGCAGCCATCTAGATGTAACGATGGTTCTCTCCCTGTCCAGAGCAAAGAAGAATGAAGAAAACCAAAAATTCATGGATACAATCAGTCCTAGCAACTGGTACATCATCCAATCTGCAGCCTGTATGACTATGAGACCAGAAGAACTAGATGGTGCCTGGCTACCAATGTCAACCATTTGGAAGGGGATCTATGTAGGAGATCCTGGAAAGAGAGGGAGAACAATGTGGGTAAAACTCAAAAATCATTTGGAGGGAAAAAAAAAAAAAGGGAGGGGGACCAGGTTTGCTGGTCCGATAGAGCCTGGTGGAACCACTGAGGCTATGGCCCCTAGCTGCCCTTCAGGTCTGGAATTAAACCCACACTTGTGGTTTCCAGCCAAGTAAAAGACAGGCATATGAGTTGAACATTTACCTGAGGTAGATATACTCCTTGGAGAGAACAATCATGGGAGAAAGAAGGGCTGCTTATGCACAGGGAGACAGCTCAGGGGACTAGAGGGCATGGAGGGATGGACACAGGAAGAGGTAATTATCGGGAGGAAATGGGAGGGGAGCTGTTGCATTGTGGTAAATTGTGGTCAATGTCATGAGACAAAGTATATGTGAACTGCTGTATGGAAAATGAATTTGCTCTGTAAATCTTCACCCAAATCTCTCTCTCTCTCTCTCACACACACACACACACACATACACAAAGTTCTCTGAAAGGACCTAACTCCAACATACTTGACAACATATAACCAGGACAACCAGGAAGCCCGTGGAAACTGCTCTAAGAAATGGGGTAGAGTAAATGTTCTGGGGTCTGAAAGATCTGGACTCAATCCCAGCTCTGTCTCAGTTTCCTCATCTGTGAAATGGGGAGTGCAGTCATGATGTGCCTGGCACAGGACCTTGTTTGGTATAAATACTGCAGATGGCAAGTTGGCACCCAGGGACTCACCTGACAAAGTACATGAGTCCATTCAGCGTCACAGTCTTGGGGGCGAAGGACCAGGGTGGGAGCTGGCCACAGTCCACCAGGGACCACAGGTCTGTGTCTGGGTGGTAGCACTGAATGACCATGGTCTCTTTGCCAGCCAAGGAACCGATGGCATAGAGCCTGCCTCGGCAGGCAGTCGTAGAACAGTTGTCCATGGGGTAGGTCATGGGCCGCAGGGCCTCCCATGAGTCAGTAGTGTGGTCATAGCGCTCCGTGCTGTCCGCGGCCACCACGTAGAGCAGCCCATCCAGGACTGAGGAGCTGTGGTACTCACGGGCCTTCAGCATGGGTGCCACCTCTGTCCACTCATTAACGCTCGAGTTGTACCTCCACACACAGTCATAGAGCCTTGAGCCGTCAGACCCACCTGCGACGCACATAGTGGAAAGAGTCAGCTAATGCCCACCTGATCTGAGTGAGTCCCCCCGAATTCTTCCTAAACTTCCACGGGGCCTTACCCCGGGGAGTAACTAACCGCACTGAACTTCAACCTCAACACATGTCCAAGACTTATCCTCTCTTCCCCTTGAGCTCAGCCCAGCTGAGGCTAAGGTAATGTATACTGACCACAGGCCAGGGAATAAGACCAAACTTCACCCCATAAAACAATGGCCTGTTTTGTGCCTGTGGTGAATTACTTGGTATGGCTTTTCTAACTGGTTTTTGTGATTTCCACCAGATTACTGGGTGGGACCATGCAAATAAGATGTATGGAACTTTAATGTGGAGACTGGTCACTTTTGTCATTCTGCTAGGCTTAAAATGAGTCTTCCTAGAAGCAGAAAGGGGGGATCTCACTGCCATCAAGAGAGACCAGCAGAGGTGGAGTAGAATGTATCCTTGGACCCAAGATTCCTGCGTTGGATTTCCTTGGCAGAAAGACAGCTGGATTGGCAGAGATGACCGGCTGAGGAACCAAGAGGCAAGAGTTGCTGGCTTGCCAGCCCAAGGAGTGAGAAAGCTGAGTGCTTCTGGGAAGGAGGCTTGCTGGTGCACTGAGGTGCACATAGGTGTACCTATCAGCAGAGCTAAAAGAGTTTTGTACTCCTTATCTGAGCTGGGCAGAGGCCAGGCCAAGAAGTCCAGGGCCAGAGAGGCATGTCTGAGGGCACAGCAGAGAGGAGACTGTCCTGATTAAGTTGTATCCTAAGAGTGTTCCTGAACTTGATTTGTAACCTGTTATTTCCCTAATAAACCCCAAAATCGTGAATATTGTCTGTGAGTTCTGTGTGGCCATTGCAATGAATTACTGAACTCAGCAGAGGAGTGTCATGGGAGGGATGGCTGGTGTCAGGATTGCAAAAAAGGCTGGAGTGTGGTGGCATGTCTGGCCTTACAGGAATCAGCATTGGGCTTGGGCTGTTGATGGTGATTCTGTCTCCCCCTTATGAAGTTAGAGGAGGTCAGAAAATGCCACCTCCACATCCTTTTTTGCAGTGCCACACCCATACTAGCCAGACCAAAGTCCAAGAGCCTCAATCCCAGATACACTGTCAAGTACCCCTCAACTGAATGGGATACCAGGTCGTGGATCACAGCTCTTGGGAGCCAGTGTGAAGTGCTGTTGGGAGGGAAATGCTCACCCAGTCCTAGGCTTTCTGGCAGGCTTGACCCAGGCTGTACAAGAGACTTAATCATCTGACAGTAATGTTCCAAAGAGGACTTGTAGGACAGGTAACAGAGGCGTGTTCTATTTGTAAGAACATATATACTTTGTACCAGTGTTCTGTGTATCCTTCTGTATGAATCTTCTCTTCCAATGTTGTGTTGTTGGTAGGTGCTGTTGAGTCAACTGACTCATAGTGATCCCACGTGACTGAGTAGAACTGCCCCACAGGGATTCCTAGGCTGTAATGTTTACAGAAGCAGATTGCCACATCTTTCTTCCACAGAGCCATCAGGTGGGTTTAAATCGCCAGCCTTTTGGTTGGCAGCTGAGTGCTTAAGCATTGTGCCACCAGTATCCCTTCTTATTTCAATAAAGAGCTATAAAAAAAAAAAAAAAAAGTGGTGCTGGGTGTATCATAAAGGAAAACCCGAGGTCTACTCAGGACACCGGGAGCTCTGGTAGCATAGTGGCTAAGACACTTGTAAGACACTTGCCTGCTAACCAGACGGCTGGCGGTTCAAACCCACCAGCCACTCCTCGGAAGGAAGGTTGGGCAATCCTACTTCCGTAGTGATACTGCCTCGGAAACCCAAGGAGGGGTCGCTATGAGTCAGGGCTGACTCGAAGGCACATAACAACAACAACAACAACACTCAGGACACCAGAATCCCTGGATGGTACAGACAATTACTAACGGACTCACTGCTAACCAAAAGGTTGGAGGATTGCATCTACCCAGAGGCACCACAGAAGAAAAGCCTGCCAATCTATCTCAAAAAAATAAAAAAATAAAAAAATTCAGCCACTAAACACCCTACAGAGCACAGTTCTACTCTGACATACACGAGTCACAGTGAGTCGGGAGTTGACCCGACAGCAACTGTTTTCAAGACACCAAAATCTCCATGACTCCAGGAATCCCGGGAGCTACATTACTCCTTTCTGAGGCTGGCGCCACTGGGCAGAGCAGGAGGACATTCTAGCCTTCTAGCACCCTGGGCTCTGAAAGGGAGAAGATAAAGGTCTAACACTTGTTTAAGTTAGCTCTGCCGGCCTTCTTCCCTTTGAGAAGGGTGTCAAAGGCAGCTGCAGTCGCTTTCTTATCCTATGGAATTCCCTACAAACAGCTGTAGGGTGACCAGGGCACTTGCCTAAACCCCGGATTAACTGCTCAGCTGTGACATTTATGGAAGGGTATGAAGAAGCGGGGGCTAGGCTGGCCAGTTCTGGAAATGAGTTCTCTGCTCAGTCATTGGCCAGACGTCAGAGGCGCCAAGGTTGCCAACCAACACCGGGGAAACCTCAGACTGGAAAGAGGGATAGATTCTGGCAGCAGCTGGAACCCCTCTGCACCCCACAGAACTGTGCCCAGAGAGCTGAACATTCCTCTGCCTGGGCTGCACCCCCACTGGCTAGCTCAAAGCCCCCCAGAGCACCAGAACATTTGTTCCAGAGGGAAGTTTCCTCCCAATGTGCCTGGCTGGGCACAGGGGGTAACAGTGAGTTGGGAGTTATTCAACTCTGAATATCCCCTGCTTGGTAACAGGACCACCAAAACCTGACTCCACTAGGTTCTGTCCTTATAAAGTGGTCAGACTGTCCCTCCTCATACCAGGGTAGGTAGACTCATGTCCAAAAGGGATTCATCCTTAAGCAAAAAAATATGGGAGAGTCCAGGACAAGCAAGCTGGGACCCGCCCACCATGACTCGGCAGTGTTTTGGGGTTTGGGCCAAGTAACTGGAAGAAAACCTAGACGCATGTGACTATGTTTACAATCTAAGGAGCTTAACCTAAACACCAAGCACAGATCCTAGGTGTAGGTGCCCCACCTGAGAGAACCTGGTGACGAGTGACAAATTAGTGAGTCAAGAGGCCCATGTGGCCCTGAGTGAGGGAGAAATCCCTGTGAAAGGGTGGATGGGTGTCTCACAGGGCATCAGCCTTGGATCTGTCCCTGGATTCCTCAGCGAGAGAAAGAAAGCATCCATTGTATGGCGTAAATGCCCTAGGACTTTCCGACCCAACAGGGGAGCATCTCCTGGCAGGGATCGGGTTCACCCAGGTGGACCCAGCTGGACAGAGAACAGAGGCCCACAAGCAACTACTTGTCCTGGCTCACACTGGGCCCTTTCTGCTGGTTGGAAGTATCAGTCCTAGAAGACGTCACGGTTACCCGTCTGCCAGCCTTGCTTGGGGGCGGGGCAGGGAGAAGTGGCCACCTGGACTCAGGTGTGGTTCCGCGGGGAATCAGGTTCTGTAGGTTTCTCCTCCAGGTAGATGTCCTCTCCCAGAGGCCAAGGCGTCCAACCCCTGGGACCCCTGCCTCTTCGGGGACTTGGAGGGGAACCCGGGATTAGTCAGTGCCCGTCACTCACCCGTAACATAAATGTCGTTGCCCAGCGCCACGATGCTGTAGCCCCCACCCAGGTGGTCCGGAAACTCGGCCAGGTAGCGCCACTGGCCCGTCTGCGGGTTATAGCAGTCGACGGTGACCAGTTCGTCGCAGTCCTGGTCGCAGCCGCCCACAAGCACGAGGATCTCGGCAAGGCCAGTGGAGGGACGCGGACGCATGCGGGGACAGGGCCCGCGGTCGTGGCGGTCATAGCGAGCTGCCTGGAAGTCGCGCGCCTCGCGTAGCAGGCGCAGGCAAGGCGGGCAGCGCGCCACCAGCGGCTCGGCCTCGACGTGAGCAAGCAGGTAGAAGCGGCGCACGAAGGGCAAGCGCACGGCCTCGAGCAGCTGCGGCCAGTGAGCTGCACGTCGCGGCGGGTCTGCCCGCACCCAGCGCAGCGCCAGCTGGTAGGCGGCTTCCTCCTTGGGAACGCACAGCCCGTCGTCTCGCAGGTAGCGCAGCAGGCGCGCCAGCGGCAGCCTCTCCAGCTGCTCCGCGCCCAGCTCGCCCACGTGGCGCAGGATGAAGCGTTGCGCTGCGCTCGCCAGCCCCGCGCAGCTGAAGGCCTCAGCGAAGTCCTGCATGTCCAGGCAGTTGGCCAGGTCGAGCTGCTGCTGCAGGAAGGCGCCGCACGCCTCCTTCACGGCCGGGAACTGCAGCAGGTCGGCGGCACGCAGCAGCGGCTCCGCGTTGTCGCCGCTCACTGCCACGCGGCCGGTGTAGCTGAAGTCAAGCAGCAGCTGCAGCATGTCGGGAGGCACTCCGTGCAACCGCACCCGCTCGGCGCGGCTTTCGCGCAGCTGCCCCGCGAACATGGCGCGGAAGTAGGGGCTGGCGGCTGCCAGCACGGCCCGGTGCGCCGGGAAGTCGCGCCCACCCGCCGCCTCCAGGGTCACGTCCAGGAACTTGCGCTCGGCGCGTAGCTGGCTCAGGCCGCGCAGCAAGCTCAGGGCGTGCGCGGGATCTGAGAAGGGTAGCACGGCCAGAGGCGCCGGCCGCTCCATGACGCCTACGCTGCACGGAGACCGCGGCCGGGGCCTGCGGAGAGACGCTTGCGCGTCCCGCGCCGCCGCGCTAAATACGGCCTGGAGCGGGCGGGGGCGGCGGGGCGGGGCCTCGGCAGCACCACCCACTTAACCCCAAACTGCCTGAGCTCACCTCCCTATGCGCCCCCGCCCCGGCGCTCCGGCTGAGTCACCGGCCCACCCACGCCCCGCTCCTCCTCCGCCCTTCCCGGGCTCCCAGCAGCCTCCGACAACGCCCAGGCCCGGGACAGAGGGTGACAAGTGCCTGCCAGTGAGCCGGGGACTGGGGCCTCTGGGCCTGCCACTCGTCCGCCCGCCCCGGCCTAAAGCTGAAGAGCAGAGCTCGGCGCTCGCCCCCGAGGCTACCCCGCGCGCGCCAGACTTCCTGATTGCTGGGAGCCTGGGCACAATGGCTCCCCCCCCACCCCACCTCGAGTTTTACTATTTCAAAGGATTGGTTGGTAACCCTATCGCAGGCAAATTTCTCACTATAGGATGATTCTTAAGAGTCAGGAGAAAAGCGTGCACAAACGTAGGGGTGTTTAGGTGGGGGTTTTTCTTGGAGCATCTGTAAATGACATGGGGCTAAATTCCAGGAAACTCCACTGTTGCTGTAGGAGTTTTAAACTATATGCTCATTACTTTGAGTCAGCGGACAATGAGTCTGTTTAGCATAGACTTTCAGGCTCCAAGGCCGCCCTCCAGAGGAGACAAGCCTGACTTAAGCTATCTGGCCTCCCAGGTGTTTTTTCCTATTCTGAGAGGGATACTGGGGTTCTAGGGACAGGGCCTTCAGCTCAAGGGTAGGCAGTATGACCAGCATCAACACCACTGCCATGAACACCAGGAGATATGGCCATTTCAGAATGACAGGAATCTGCCAACTTTCAATGGTAATTTAATGTGGGAAAAAAAAATTCCCTTACTTGAAAGGCTTTTTTCCCTCTGTCTAAGGTAAGCTCTGCTCAGTTTTAGAGAAGATCCTAGTTTCACTTCCACTTTCTGTTGCAGATGAAGCTAGGGTTTTTGCTAGTTACCAGTCCCACCAGTCCCACCCAAGGAGCTCTGGTGGCATAGTGCCCAAGGCACTTGACTGCTAACCAGAAGGCTGGCGGTTCAAACCCAGCAGCCACTCCTCGGAAGGAAGACTGGGCAATCTACTTCTGTAGTGATACTGCCTCAGCAACCCAAGGAGGGCTCACTATGAGTCGGGGGGCTAACTCGATGGCACATAACAACAACAGTCCCACCCAACACCCCGCAGGTCTTTATAAACATTCCTGATGAGCAGCCCAAATAGGTCCCAGGGCAGGCCTGACTGCTGCTAGGAGCTGGCTGTCATTTCTTGTTGTTGTTGTGTGCTGTCGAGTCAGCCTCGCCTCATAGCGACCCCTCCTTGGGTTTCCGAGGCAGTATCACTACGGAAGTAGATTGCCCAACCTTCCTTCCGAGGAGTGGCTGGTGGGTTTGAACCGCCAGCCTTCTGGTTAGCAGTCAAGCGCTTTAGCCACTATGCTACCAGAGCTCCTTGTCATTTCTTAGTTCCAGCTAAATCCAGCACAACTTTTGGAGAAGACATTTTGTTTTTATTCACTCTCCTAGAACTCTGGAGGTTCTCTCCCACCTGGGAATCTCTCATCATATTATCGTGAGAATATGAGTTTCAGGGTCAGTCTGGGAAGCATGAGCCTAAGTAAGAAAACAGGCAGGTACTGGCAGCGGCCTGTTGCCCATAGATGGACTGTTCACACAGCTATTAATGGCAGCAGCGGCAGCATTCCCGGGCCCAGGAGCCCGGCCAGTCGCTTACTTGGTCAGGCTTTGCGAGAAGAAAGTCTCAATAGCCAGGAAGTGGGATGTTTATAGGGAAAAGCACTGTAGTCCCTCAGGATCAGAATTCATCAACCCTGCATGAAATGGATGATTAAAACAGTAATGTTTCTGTGGTCAGAAATTGAGGAAATTTTTGTACACCTAACAACAAGAGGATTATTTAAACAAATCATGTTCCAGTCTTGCCATACAGCCTTGGAGACTAATGAGGCAGATATTTATTGAGAGGGGAAATGTTCATGTTATAGTGTTAAGTGAAAAGTCAGATTACACATGTTGTTGTTGTTACGTGCCATCCATCGAGTTGGACCCGACCCATAGTGACTCCTCCTTGGGTTTCTGAGGCAATATTGCTACGGAAGTAGATTGCCCAACCTTCTTTCCAAGGAGTGGCTGGCGGGTTTGAACCGCCAGTCTTCTGGTTAGCAGTCAGGTGCCTTAGGCACTACGCTATCAGGGCTCCCAGATTACACACAGTATGATCCAATTTACTGTATGTGCTCATATGCCTAAAATATATATATATTTGTTTGTTTTGTTAATTTCGCTTGCCTGGCTGCAATACCTGTCTTTCTGTACTAAATGTATATGACTTTTGTATTAAAGAAATAATACAAGCTTAAAAGAGAAAAAAAAAAATCAGCTCTTGAGAAAAATAACTATATGCAAACTCTTGAAGCCATGTGTACACTGTGTATCTAAGTCAATAAAAGAATGCAGCTAGAAAGTTTTAAATTTATCAGCTGTGCTTGGAATTCTGAATAACCTACTAACGGAAGTATGATATTTAGTCCCTCTTTTTATTCCTCAACCTCATGCCTTCCAAACAGGAACTCAAGAAACTCATTCACTGGAGTATGGCCATGTGATTGACAGTCAGCTAACATGATTAATAATAAGGTGTTAACTGTAGCCTCATAAGCAAGAGCTGGTGGAAAACTATTTATAAATTCAGCTTCAATCATAAAAGTTTTACAAGTTTACCTCTTTTGAAATCATGGAAATAGTCTAAGAAACTTGTTTATGTTTTAACAAAAAACATAAATTGTAATTCCACTACAATCCTAGTAACGTTTAAATAAAAAATAGACTATTTAATGTTGATGGTATTTGGATTCTAATTTTAGAGGGTCAGGACAAGAGGTGACTGAGATAACTTTAAAAGCTGCTGTTACTTTCTTTTTCCTTTGAGACCACTAAGGAAAAGACACTTTAGCATTTTAGAATCTGAGGAGCTTGTAACTTTTTCCTGTAACACTGATTTTTCTCAGTCTGGGCTGCCCAAGGTGTGATTTGTAACACATTTACTACATATACAAACAACAACAACAACAACATATACATATAGGAAAGGAGCTCTAGTGGCGTAGCGCCCAAGGCATTTGACTGCTAACCAGAAGGTTGGTGGTTCAAACCTACCAGCCACTCCATAAAGATTTACTGCCTCAGAAACCCAAAGGGTGTTGCTGTGAGTTGCAATCGACTTGATGGCAGTGAGTTGAGTTTTTATTATATGGCAGTGAAATATAAGGAAGAGTATTTTAAAGTGTATGGTACATCCGGTTAGTTATTATCTTTGTATTCTACCTGTATGATTCACGTTGTTGTTGTGTGCTGTCGAGTCGGCCCCTACTCATAGCGACTCCTCCTTGGGTTTCTGAGGCAGTATCACTACAGAAGTAGAATTGCCCAATCTTCTTTCCGAGGAGTGGCTGGTGGTTTTGAACTGCCAGCCTTCTGGTTAGCTGTCAAGTGCCTTAGGCACTATGCTACCAGAGCTCCTGTATGATTCATAATGAAAGAAATTAATTTGATTCTTTTACGCATAGGTTATTTTCTTCACTACGTGAAAAATTGACAACACATAGTTAAGAAACATTTATTAACGGTTTAAAAGTATTCACACATCTATGTTCATACAGTAGTAAAGATGCTAAAAAATAAAAACAATTAGTATTCTGAGTAATTTTCACTTTTTTTCTCTTTTGGAAATAAAAGTGAAGGTAGAAAACTGAAGGGAAGAAAAAGTTCTTCTTATATTATTCACCTGAACTAGTTCCAACACCAGAAAATAATTTAGGGAAAAATAAACCTTTGGTTATGTTTACACCCACAGTCAAGCATGGAGTTTTAAAATAGGAAGCAGAAAGCTTTCCTGAATGTTCCCCAAATGAATGTAGTGTAGCCTTCAGTGAGATTTAGGAAGGTGAAGCTATATTTGGTAACCAAATGAAAATAACTACATTCTCAAGTTACATACTAGGAACCATGGTATTCTTAGTATTTTTCAAACTTGTCACAACCTGTGCTAATGTTGGCTTTTTCTTTCTCTTTCCTCAGTAGCTATAATCATCTGAGAATCAGCATTAGGCTGCAGGCATAATTTTTTAAAAAAATCAGAAAACAAAGAATCAAAGACTTCGGGGATCTGGCGACTGTGGCTACTGCCCTTGAAGTAATCATGGAGGTCCTGATTCACTCTGTGGAGCCCAGGAATAGTTTAGTCTGCCTGAGGAAGAAACTAGACATTGAACAAACCTAAGCATGTCACACAGAGAAACTCTTTGCCATGAAGTTAATTCTAACTCATAGCGACCCTATAAGGATGAAGTAGAACTGCCCAATAGGGTTTCCAAAGCTGTAATTTTTACCAAAAGAAGCCCTGGTGGTGCAATGCCTAAGGCATTTAACTGCTAACCAGAAGGTTGGTGGTTCAAACCCACCAGGGAAGATGTGGCAATCTACTTCCATAAATATTTATGGCCTTGGAAAACCAGCGGGGGGGGGGGTTCTCTATGAGTTGGAATGGACTCGTCGGCAGTGAGTTTGGTTTGGTTGGAATCTTTACCAAAGCAGATTGCCATATCTTTCTCCCACAGAGTGGCTGGAAGGTTCCAACCGCCAGCCTTCTGGTTAGCAGACAAGCACTTAACTACTGTGCCACCAGGGCTCCTTATCATATACAGGAAATCAACTTTATTAATGCATAGCCATGTGTTATGCTGTTGAATTTGGGTCAATTACTGGTATCAGTCCTTTTTTGAATCTAGGGATGGGATAGTAAGTATTAATGTCTAACTCTTTCCAAAGGGCCAAATTTCTAAGGGAAATCAGAGGAAGGAGAGACAAAAGAAGATTCCTGTCCATTAAGTTTTCTCTTTCAGTGGAGTGGCAGGCAGGACGATAAGCATAGTATACCATGGACTGCTGGTCACAAATATGTAGTAAGAATTGCCATTTACTGAAAATTTATTCCAGAACTATCTATTGAAAAGCTACTCTGAGCAAGTATTATCACTTAAGTCTGAAAATCTGTCAAAAGACAATCCAAGTTGGGATTTACTGTCCTCAGTGAAAAATAAAAAACCCAAACTCACTGCCATCCAGTTGATCCCAACCCACAGCTACCCTTCCTTGGGTTTCCAAGGTGTTATCTCTATGGAAGTAGATTGCCCAGTCTTCCAAGGAGTGGCTGGTGGGTTTGAACCACCAGCCTTCTGTTAGCAGTCGAATGCCTTAGGCACTATACCACCAGTACTCCCAAGATCCAAATATAGAACCCTGAATTTGAGGCTGTTTTGTTATGAAGTCCATTATCATGCTAATTCTAAGCAAGACCTTTATTTCAATTGAAGTTTGAGAATCAGTTTCTTAATCGGTATGCGGGTGAGGGAAGATTTAATGTTTATGTGAAAAATTTTACCATAGGCTGTATAAAAGAAAGTAACAGAAAACCAAACAGGAAACAACAAGTGTTTGTAAGGATATGGAGAAATTAGACTCCTCATCATTGCTGATAGGATTGTAAAATGGTACAACCACCATGCAAAAGAGTTTGGTGGTTACAAAAGTTAAACATAGACTTACAATATGATTTAGCAATTCCATACCTAGGTATATACTCCAAGAATTGAAACAGGAAAGCAGATACTTGTACACCAAAGTTCACTGCAGCACTGTGGACAACAGCTAAAAGACGAAACAGCCTAAATGTCTATCAAGCGGGGAATGGATAAATAAAATGTTATTATCTAATTGTTGTTGTTATGTGCCGTCGAGTGGGCCCCGACTCATAGCGACCCCTCCTTGGGTTTCCGAGGCAGTATCACTACGGAAGTAG